>NC_090338.1:6839636-7077136 GCF_035084215.1 Heptranchias perlo
GAGCAGCAGGAGACAGAGAGCTGGGATAATAGGCAGGTACTCAAATTGGCAGGATGTGACCAGTGGTGTCCCACAGGAATCTGTGTCGGGGCCTCAACCATTCACTGTATTTATTAATAACTTAGATGACGGGATAGAGAGCCACATATCCAAGTTTGCCGATGACACAAAGATAGGCAGCATTGTAAGCAGTGTAGATGGAAGCATAAAATTACGAGATATTAATAGATTAAGTCAATGGGTGAAACTGTGGCAAATGGATTTCAATGTAGGCAAGTGTGAGGTCATCCACTTTGGACCTAAAAAGGATAGATCAGAGTACTTTCTAAATGGTAAAAAGCTCGAAACAGTGGAGGTCCGAAGAGACTTAGGGGTTCATGTACATAGATCATTAAAGTGTCATGGACAGGTACAGAAAATAATCAAAAAGGCTAATGGAACGCTGGCCTTTATATCTAGAGGACTAGAATGTAAGGGGGTAGAAGCTATACAAAGCCCTGGTTAGACCACACCTGGAGTACTGTGTTCAGTTCTGGACACCGCACCTCAGGAAGGCTATATTGGCCTTGGAGGGAGTGCAGCGTAGATTTACTAGAATGATACCTGGATTCCAAGGGTTAATTACGAGGAGAGATTACACAAACTAGGTTGTATTCCATTGAATTTAGAAGATTATGGGGTGATTTGATGGAAGTTTTCAAGATGTTAAGGGGAACTGATAGGGTAGATGGAGAGAAACTATTTCCGCTGGTTGGAGAGTCTAGGAATAGGGGACACAGCCTAAAAATTAGAGTCAGGACTTTAAGGCGTGAAGTTAGGAAACACTTCTACACACAAAGGGTGGTAAAAGTTTGGAACTCTCTTCCGCAAACGGCAGTTGATGCTAGCTCAATTGTTAATTTTAAATCTAAGATTGATAAATTATTGTTAACTAAAGGTATTAAGGGATATGGGGCTAAGGCAGGTATATGGAGTTAGGTCACAGATCAGCCATGATCTTACTGAATGGCAGAACAGGCTCGAGGGGCTGAATGGCCTCCTCCTATTCCGATGTTCCTGGCCAATAGTTATCACTCGTTCAACATCAATAAAAACAGAGCATCTGGTCATTAGCACATTGCTGTTTGTGGGATCTTGCTGTGCGCAAATTGGCTGATGCATTTCCCTACATTACAACAGTGGCTACACTTCAAAAATACTTCATTGGCTGTAAAGCGCTTTGGGACGTCCTGAGGTCATGGAAGGCGCTGTAGAAATTCAAGTCTTTCTTTCTCTCTCTGGACGGTTGATATAAGGTGGACCAAATGGCCTTTGTCATCCTTAATTATCTTTTGATCATGCGACATCTTGCTGGTGCGGAACGGCTGCTGTGTGTGTCGACAGAACAGCGGTCAGCGCATTTGTTTTCAAAACGCTTTGAGACATTTCTGAGAGGTGGAATAAGACACCGTACAGCGGCAGGACAGGGGACTTGTTATGTTTGCCTCCGGGGCGCCTCATCCAGTTCTCAGGCATTTGCTCTATCAAAACCCCTCATAATTTTGTACTGGGGGCCATAAATATAAGATCGTCACTAATAAATCCAATAGGGAATTCAGGAGAAACTTCTTTACCCAGAGAGTGGTGAGAATGTGGAACTCGCTCCCACAAGGAGTAGTTGAGGCGAATAGTGTAGATACATTTAAGGGGAAGCTCGATAAACACATGAGGGAGAAAGGAATAGAAGGATATGCTGATAGGGTGAGATGAAGAGGGGAGGGAGGAGGCTCGTGTGGAGCATAAACACTGGTATTGACCAGTTGGGCCGAATGGCCTGTTTCTGTGCTGCAAATTCTATGTAATTCTATGTAAAATTGGCCCCATAAACTTTAAATTGAGAATCCCAGCGGATGGTCTAAGGGAGCAGCAAGGTTGAAAAGAGGAGAGAGTTCAAATCACAAGTCAGGAGCGTGATGGAATACTCTCCACTTGCCTGGATGAGTGCAGCTCCAACAACACTCAAGAAGCTCGACACCATCCAGGATAAAGTAGTCCACTTGATCGGCACCCCATCCACCACCTTAAACATTCACTCCCTTCACCACTGGCGCACAGTGGCTGCAGTGTGTACCATCCACAGGATGCACTGCAGCAACTCGCCAAGGCTTCTTCGACAGCACCTCCCAAACCCGTGACCTCTACCACCTAGAAGAACGAAGGCAGCAGGCGCATGGGAACAACACCACCTGCACGTTCCCCTCCAGGTCACACATACCGTCCTGACTTGGAAATATATCGCCGTTCCTTCATCGTCGCTGGATCAAAATCCTGGTACTCCCGACCTATCAGCACTGTGGGAGAACCTTCACCTCACGGACTGCAGCGGTTCAAGAAGGCGGCTCACCACCACCTTCTCGAGGGCAACTAAGGATGGGCAATAAATGCCGGTCTTGCCAGCGACGCCCACATCCTGAGAATGAATTCTATAAAAGTAAACCAAAATGTGGTGGACTAATGACATCTAGCTTAGGTTGTAGAATCCACTAAGTTCTTTGTTCCCACAGTGACGCAAAAGTCTTCAATCGGAACATTTCTTGTGGCCGGTAATTATTAAACCCCGAACATTAAAGGGAATTTGTGAACAGTTTCAAGAGGAGTTTATTCCAGAATCTTAAGACGAGTTTCTGTGGGAGAAATGATGATGGGAGAGATGGTGAAATACTTTTGAGGGTTTTTTTCTGGTCAACTAGTTGTCTGGTCCGTGTGGAAACCCATCACCAATCATAGGAGTTCTCCAAACCAAACTAATGAGGAGTTTCTGTTTACTGAAAACATTGTGTCAGCCATGGCTCCGTGGGTAGCTCTCTTACCTCTGAGTCAGAAGGTTGTTGGTTCAGTTCCAAACTCTGGAGACTTAAGCATAAAATCCAGGCTGACACTCCCAGTGCCAGTGCTGCACTGTCAGAGGTGCTGTTTTATTGGACGTGACGATAAACCGAGGCCCCGTCTCCCCTCTCAGGTAGACATAAACGATCTTGTGATGCTATTTGAAGATGAGCAGGGGAGTTCTCCCCAGTGTCCTGGTCAACATTTATAACTCAACGAACATCACTGAAAACAGGTGATCTGGTCATATCACAATGCTGTTTGTGGGATCTTGCTGTGCCCAAATTGGCTGTGGCGTTTCCTACATTACAACTGTGACTACACTTCAAAAAGTACTTCATTGGCGGTAAAGCACTTTAGGTCGTGAAAGGTGCTATATAAATGTAAGTTCTTTCTTTGCAAGTCGGCCGTTAGGGACCTTACCTTTCCATTTCTCCACTTTTCATCTCCTCTCTGGAGAGGCCGCTTGTTAAGAGAATGGGCTGAGATCGGCCCAGATCGGGGTTCGGACCTTGCCCGGAGTTGCTCCCGCTCTGACATCGCAGCTTCGTCAGATGTGCGACAGAGACGCTTCCGGCAGACGAGGAGAGCAACTCCGGGCCTCGATCGTGAACCGGGGGCCTTCCAAATGAACATTTATCAACTGAACCACTCGAACATTCAATTAAGAACTTTAACCTGAATAAGGTCTCATTTTGAGTTCAACGTGTCCTTAAAGGCAAGTCCCGTTCACCCATCACCCCCTGCGCTCGCTGACCGACATTGGCTCCGGGTCCACCAACGCCTCGGTTTTAAAATTCTCATCCTTGTTTTCAAATCCCTCCATGGCCCTCGCCCCCTCCCTATCTCTGTAACCTCCTCCAGCCCTACAACCCTCCGAGATCTCTGCGCTCCTCCAGTTCTGGTCTCTTGCGGATCTCCCACTTCTTTCGCCTCGCGATTGGTGGCCGTGCCGTCTGGGCCCTAAGCTCTGGAATTCCCTCCCTAAACCTCTCCGCCCCTCTCTCCAACTTTAAGACGCTCCTTAAAACCTCCCTCTTTGACCAAGCGTTTGGTCACCTGTCCTAATACCTCCTTATGTGGCTCGGTGTCAAATTGTTTTGTCTGACTATGTTAACGGCGCTATATAAATGCAAGTTGTCACTGTTGATATAGCCTGTTGAGGTACGATTAACACAGCAAATGCTACACGTGGTATTTCAGGAGTTAAAGCGGGGCAGTGTCCCTTTCAGAGCAAAACACCAACCCCCCCCACAAAAAAAATGACAAACTAATATCGGCACCAGAAAAAATCTTCGACCAAACACACCCAGTTCTCCTTAAAACATTCAGAATTATTGCCATAAAAGGGAATTGAATGATGGGACATGTCAGCAAATGGGGGATTTCCAGCTGTCAAAATCTGGTTCATGTGTGAAAAATTTGTTGTACAGCAATTTGCAGAACTGATCTGATAAAAAAAAAATTACTTCCTGTCGAGAAGCTCAAACATCGGACCCTTTCAATTATTTTCTCTCTCTCTCTTAACGTACCAGAAGAAATTCAGTTAACAATTGAAACCACCAGATCTTTACTGCCGTAGATTTAAGTCCGGACAGTAACGCTCAGCTTGTCTGCGGTGCAAATCCACTTCATAGAATCATAGAATCTTACAGCACAGAAGGAGGCCATTCGGCCCTTCGTGCCTGTGCCGGCTCTTTTGAAAGAGCTGTCCGATTAGTCCCACTCCCCCCTGCTCTTTCCCCACAGCCCTGCAACTTTTTCCCCTTCAAGTATTTATCCAATTCCCTTTTGAAAGTTACTATTGAATCTGCTTCCACCGCCCTCTCAGGCAGCGCATTCCAGTTCGTAACAACTCGCTGCGTAAAATAAAATTCTCCTCATCTCCCCCTCTGGTTCTTTTGCCACTTGAGGGAATTTTTTTTTGTTAATCGGAGGAAGTGGCCAGAAATGTACGCCTTTTAAAGTGAAGTGGTGGATCCCATGCAATCGGCCGATGAGTCAAACCAGCACTAGGGGCGATTCTGGGTGTCAGGGACTTGAGTTACGAGGACAGGTGAAGGACGTTTTAGCGTTTTGGGCCGTAATTTTTGCTGTGGCAGAACATCTAATGGCGTCTCTGCCGTTAGTTAGACTTGCCCCCTGCACGTTTAGCTTTTAAAATTTTTTGAGTGGCAAGTTGCTGAAAGTGCGAGCTGATAACATCGCAGTGAGTGACACCGGGCATCTGGGACCCGAGTGAACAGGACAAGCAGCAGGGTATCTCCTTAATCGTATTAAAGGACTGGGAAATCAACAGCGCAAGGACTGAGAAGGAAGTGTAAATTAGAGTGGGTGAATTCAATGTCAAATCAGGTACAGAAAGAGAAATAAAGAGAGGGAAAGAGAGATTGGATGAAGAGAGAGAGAGAAAAAGAGACAGACAGGAAAAGTTTTTTAAAAATTTAAATTTAAATTTTGACATTTTTAAAATCTCCAACAGTTGAAACCTGAAGGAATGAGATTCCACACTTGCAATAGTTAATTTTCAGTGCCAGAGGTGTTGACTGGCAGTAATCAACACTTATCATGTTGTTAACAGGATACTTAGACTGAAATGGATAAGACCTAACTTCGTGGCGAGTTTCGTTCGTATCTACGCAAACGCAGCAACCTCACGCCGTTCAATGAATTTCAATGGCGAGGCAGACGGCGAGATCCCGTTTTCACGAGGCTAACGCTGGAGCGGTGCATCTCGGACAGCAACTTCTGGATTTCCGCATTTAACCGCGCACCTGCCCCTCGCCTGAAGTCGCTGTAGTATTTGCGCATATGGGGATTGGGGCGAGAAAGTGGAGTTGAGGTCGAAGATCAGCCATGATCTTATTGAATGGTGGAGCAGGATCGAGAGGCCGAATGGCCTACTCCTGCTCCTACTTCTTATGTTCTTATTGATTCCCTTAATGTCCAAAAATCTATCAATCTCAGTCTTGAATATACTCAACGACTGAGCATCCACAGCCCTCTGGAGTAGAGAATTCCAAAAGGTCACAACTCTCTGAGTGAAGAATTTTTCCTCATCTCAGTCCTAAATGGCCGACCCCTTATCCTGAGACTATGACCCCTAGTTCTAGACTCTCCAGCAGGGGAAACAGCCTCTCAGCATCTACCCTGTCAAGCCCTCCAAGAATTTTGCACATTTCAATGAGATCACCTCTCATTCTTCTAAACTTCAGAGAATGTAGGTCTATTCTACTCAATCTCTCCTCATAGGACAACCCTCTCCTCCCAGGAATCAAGCTAGTGAACCTTCGTTGCACCCCCTCTAAGGCAAGTATATCCTTCCGTAGGTAAGGAGACCAAAAATGTACACAGTACCCCAGGTGTGGTCTCACCAGAGCCCTATATAATTGCAGCAAGACCTCCTTACTCTTATATAAGGCCTAGATTTTGCTCAGGTGGGCCCAAAGCTAAGACCGAGATACTTCCTGCCACTCCCGTCCGTGTTACTTCCAGCAGAAGTATGCAAATGAGGTCATGCATTTTCTTTTTAGGGTTGCCAACCCACCAGGATTTGCCCTGGAGTCTCCAGGAATTAAAGACTAACCTCCAGGACACTGCTGCGAGCAAAATCCCAGGAGAAAAATCATCAAAAAATTATCTTTGAACACTTTTGTTTATTGGTTACAAAAATATTGGAGATGGGGGAAAAAAAGGGTGTTTGACTGACAGTCAAGAATCATCCAATTGGGTAACGAAGAGTCTGTTCGCTTTCCGATTGGCTGGGAGAGTAGAGCACCGCGAGGATAGACATGTCTGGCGGCCAATAGTGGAAGAGTGGGGTGAGAGGGAGCACCGCGAGGATGGAAATGAGCGACCAATGGCGGGAGAGTGGGGGGCGGGGCACCGCGAGGATGGACATGGGCGACCAATAGCGGGAGAGTGGGGGGGAGGGGGTGGGCACCATGAGGATGGACATGGGCGACCAATGGCGGGAGAGTGCGGGGGGGGTGGGCACCATGAGGATGGACATGGGCAACCAATGGCGGGAGAGTGGGGGGCGGGGTGGTTGGAGGCAGGAGGTCACGTGATGAAATCTCCTGGAATATGTCCAACCAGAGTTGCCAACCCTTTTCCATTCGCCCAATCAGGTTCTTGCCCATATAAAGGATGTGTTCAAGGTTGCTAGGCACCAGAGAAAAGACAGAAGTGAATTTAAAGAGTCCACCACTGGTCAGGATTCAGCAAAAACTTACTTCTCACGCGATCCGGCTGATTTGGAGATGTTTTTTCAGTTCCATATACCTCAGTCTTTGTGTCTTTGAGCTGTGGGTCTGCCATTAAACCTCTCCTCCTGCTTTCCCCCCCCCGGGTCAGTGGGTCGCACTCGTGTGTCTGAGTCAGAAGGTTGTGGGTTTAATCCCCACTCCAAAGACTTGTAATTTCAAAAGTAATTCATTGTCTATGAGGTGCTTTGGGAGTCTGGTAGGGGGATCTTCATATTTCCAAGTTTATTGTCCATAACATCGCCTGCCTGCTGCTGAAACCCTCATCAATGCTTTTGTTACCTCCAGACTCAACTATTCCAATACTCTCCTGGCCGGACTCCCATCTTCCACCCTCCCTAAGCTTGAGCACATTCAAAGTTCATATACTAACTCGCACCAAGTCCCGTTCAACCATTACCCCTGTACTCGCTGACCTACATTGGCTCCTGGTCCAGCAATAACTCGATTTTAAAATTCTCATTCTCATGTTCAAATGCCTCCATGGCCACGCCCCCTCCCTATCTCTGTAACCTCCTCCTGCCTTACAACCCTCATAGACAACTCTGCGTTCCTCCAACTCAGGCCTCTTGTGCATCCCCCACTTCCTTCACCCCACCTTTGTCTGGGCCCTATGCCCTGGAACTCCCTTCCTAAACCTCCCTGTTTCTCTTTCCTCCTTTAAGAAGCTCCTTAAAACCTACCGTTTTGACCAAGCTTTTGGTCACTTGTCCTAGTATCTTTTTGTTATTCATTCATGGGATGTGGGCGTCGCTGGCGAGGCCGGCATTTATTGCCCATCCCTAATTGCCCTCGAGAAGGTGGTGGTGAGCCGCCTTCTTGAACCGCTGCAGTCCGTGTGGTGAAGGTTCTCCCACAGTGCTGTTAGGAAGGGAGTTCCAGGATTTTGACCCAGCGACGATGAAGGAATGGCGATATATTTCCAAGTCGGGATGTTGTGTGACTTGGAGGGGAACGTGCAGGTGGTGTTGTTCCCATGTGCCTGCTGCCCTTGTCCTTCGAGGTGGTACAGGTCGTGGGTTTGTGAGGTGCTGTCGAAGAAGCCTTGGCGAGTTGCTGCAGTGCGTCCTGTGGATGGTACACACTGCAGCCACAGTGTACCGGTGGTGAAGGGAGTGAAATGTTTAGGGTGGTGGATGGGGTGCCAATCTAGCGGGCTGCTTTGTCCTGGATGGTGTCGAGCTTCTTGAGTGTTGTTGGAGCTGCACTCATCCAGGCAAGTGGAGAGTATTCCATCACACTCCTGACTTGTGCCTTGTAGATGGTGGAAAGGCTTTAGGGAGTCAGGAGGTGAGTCACTCACCACAGAATACCCAGCCTCTGACCTGCTCTTGTAGCCACAAGTATTTATGTGGCTGGTCCAGTTAAGTTTCTGGTCAATGGTAACCCCCAGGATGTTTATGGTGGGGGATTCGGCGATGGTAATGCCGTTGAATGTCAAGAGGAGGTGGTTAGACTCTCTCTTGTTGGAGATGGTCATTGCCTGGCATTTGTCTGGCACGAATGTTACTTGCCACTTATGAGCCCAAGCCTGGATGTTGTCCAGGTCTTGCTGCATGTGGGCTCGGACTGCTTCATTATCTGAGGGGTTGCTAATGGAACTGCACACTATGCAAACATCCCCACTTCTGACCTTATGATGGAGGGAAGGTCATTGATGAAGCAGCTGAAGATGGTTGGGCCTAGGACACTGCTCTGAAGAACTCCTGCAGCAATGTCCTGGGGCTGAGATGATTGGCCTCCAACAACCACTACCATCTTCCTTTGTGCTCGGTATGACTCCAGCCACTGGAGAGTTTTCCCCGATTCCCATTGACTTCAATTTTACCAGGGCTCCTTGGTGCCACACTCGGTCAAATGCTGCCTTGATGTCAAGGGCAATCACTCTCACCTCACCTCTAGAGTTCAGCTCTTTTGTCCATGTTTGGACCTAGGCTGTAATGAGGTCTGGAGCTGAGTGGTCCTGGCGGAACCCAAACTGAGCATCGGTGAGCAGGTTATTGGTGAGTTAGTTCTGCTTTATAGCACTGTCGACGACATCTTCCATCACTTTTCCGATGATTGAGAGTAGACTGATGGGGCGGTAATTGGCCGGATTTGGATTTGTCCTGCTTTTTATGGACAGGACATGGTTTCAGAACTTGGTTTGCCTTTGTCAAGTCCGGTGCCTAGTAATCTAGATTTTATTCTTATTATGACATTTTGTAGCGGGATTGTACAACTGAGTGTCTTGCTCGGCCATTTCAGAGGGCAGTTAACAATCAACCACATTGCTGTGGGTTTGGAGTCAAATATAGGCCCAGACCGGGTAAGGACGGCAGGTTTCCTTCCCTAAAAGACGTTAGTGAACCAGATGGGTTTTTATGACAATCCGGTAGTTTCACGGTCACTGTTGCTACTACTAGATTTTTATTCCAGATTTATTTAATTAACTGAACTTAAATTCCCCAGCTGCCGTGGTGGGATTCGAACTCATGTCTCATGGATTTTTAGTCCAGTAACATAACCACTATGCTACCGTACCCTGACATGATAGCCTTATGTGGCTCAGTGTCAAATTCTGTTTGATAATCACTCCTGTGAAACGCCTTCGGATGTTTTACTGCGTTCGAGGCGCTGTATAAATGGGAGCTGTGGTCGTTCTCTCTCCACTCTGATCTCCAGTCTCGCTGGAGTCTTATTAAATTAACAAAAAAAAAACACAGTGCCAGTGGAGAGACGAACATTTTTTGAAGTTTCAATTTATGCCTGGCTCATATTTGCAGAGCGTGTTAACGAAGCTGATGGGAGTCTTGCACCTCAGGATTCTAAATCCCAGCCCGTTTATATCGTGCGCATGAATTCACGAGACATAAAGCACCTTAAGAGCAATCATGCGTTACCCAATTGGTCTCATTTCTGGTTCACAAACTTATCTGGCAGAGGCATCGAGTGCAGCATAAACACCAGCACAGCCCAGTTCGCCTGAAAGGACTGTCTCTGTGCTGTAAATTCTATGCAATCTTATATTTGGCTCATCTGAATTTTGACTTGAGATGCAAATCGTTTACTCTTCACAGTTACAAATCTCCTAGTTGTTTTTTTTTTATTGAGGGTGGGGGGATAGGGTTGGAGAGGCGGGAGGGGTAGAACTGAGCAAGGGGCAGCGCTGGAAGCCCCCTCTGCCCTGTCTTTTTATGCACTGGATCAAAGTACGTGCTGAGACAGTTGTGAAGCAACTCGCTGAGTGAGTCCACCAGGAGTGGGAAAAGAACATTCTGTCCTTCAGGAAGTGATTTCATTTCAGGGAGAAACCAGTAAATAAACTGCAGTGTCACTCAGTGGGTCGCACTCTCGCCTCTGAGTCAGAAGGCAGTGGTTTCAAGCCCCACTCCAGAAACTTCAGCACATAACTCAGGCCGACAGTGCAGCACTGAGGGAGTGCGGCACTGTCAGAGGTGCCACTTTGCGGATGAGACATTAAACCGCGGTCCTGTCGGCCCCCTCGGGTAGACGTAATTCATGGATTCTATTGTTTTGAAGACGAGCGGGGGGAGTTCTCCCCGCTGACCCGGGGCCAATATTTATCATTCAATCGACATCACTAAAAACAGATGATCTGGTCGTTACCACATTGCTGTCTGTGGGATCTTGCTGTGCGCAAATTGGCTGCCGTGTTTCCTGCATTCCAACAGTGACTACACTTCAAAAAGTATTTCACTGGCTGTGACCCACAGTCTTCCGACTCAGAGGGGAGGGCGCTGCCACTGAGCCGGGGCTGACTCGTATCACAGCGTCCAACTGGGCTGGGGTCGACTGTAGGGACCCCCTGACACGCACCGGCTGAGAAAAATTAATGCAGCACAAACTGTGATCTTTCTATTCTGTGTACCTCAGTCCCCCACCTGGTGGGGACTTTACTTATTGGGCCGTCAGGTCCCACGTCATTACAGAACCCAGGGCACTATTTGATGATGAGCAGGGAGTACTCCGAGTGTCCTGAATTAATATTCTCTCCTCACCAACCAGAACACGGATCAACTAGTGATTCATCTTATTGCTGTTTCATGGGATCTTGCTGTGCATAAAACGGCAGCATCATCCAGTTACATAGCAGTCATTGTATGTGAAGCACTTTGTGGAATTTGAGAGAAATGTTAAACATAAGAACATAAGAAATAGGAGCAGGAGTAGGCCAATCGGCCCCTCGAGCCTGCTCCGCCATTCAATAAGATCATGGCTGATCTGATCCTAATCTCAAATCTAAATTCATGTCCAATTTCCTGCCTGCTCCCCGTAACCCCTAATTCCCTTTACTTCTAGGAAACTGTCTATTTCTGTTTTAAATTTATTTAATGATGTAGCTTCCACAGCTTCCTGGGGCAGCAAATTCCACAGACCTACTACCCTCTGAGTGAAGAAGTTTCTCCTCATCTCAGTTTTGAAAGAGCAGCCCCTTATTCTAAGATTATGTCCCCTAGTTCTAGTTTCACCCATCCTTGGGAACATCCTTACCGCATCCACCCGATCAAGCCCCGTCACAATCTTATATGTTTCAATAAGATCGCCTCTCATTCTTCTGAACTCCAATGAGTAGAGTCCCAATCTACTCAACCTCTCCTCATATGTCCACCCCCTCATCCCCGGGATTAACCGAGTGAACCTTCTAGAAGAAAGAAAGACGCCCCAAGACTAACTTTTGAAGTGTAGTCACTGTTGTAACGTATAGGAAACGTGGCAGCCGATTTGTGCACAGCAAGATCCCACGAACAGCTAAACGACCAGATCATCTGTTTTAGTGATGTTGGTTGAGGGATAAATATTGGCCCCGGGACTCCGGGGAGAACTCCCCTGCTCTTCTCCGAAATAGTGGCCGTGGGATCTTTTTTTTTACGTCCACCTGAGAAGGCAGACTGGGCCTCGGTTTAACGTCTCACCCGAAAGGCGGCAGCTCCGATAAGGGCCTGAAAGCCACTTTTTCTAATCTGTTGACTTCACGAAGAACAATAAAAGACTGAGAAAAGTTCGACCTTCACAAGTTTATTGGAATTGTTTTTTTTTTTGAAAAACAAGGCGAAGCTCGTGAGCAGCGCGAGAAGGGTTAAGCAGGATCTCTGAGGGCATGCAGGAGGGAATCGTCCGCTGAGACTGGCAAGTGTCGTACCAGTACTCCAGAGGGCGATTCTCGGTGACGAGAGGCCGCTCCCCGAGTCAGGATTGGAATGAAGTTCCCTGCTCTGGGAGATAATCGGGGTGAAGTAGATCTTGGGAGGGCGGGGGAGGGAGGGAACGCAAAACGGGCCCTTAGCGAATCGACAGCCCCTTTTACACCTCTCTTGATTCTCTCCTCTGTCATGGCTGCCGATCCGTGATCGTCCATTTTGCACCACTGCCAAAGTCTAACGTATCTGGACTGATGGACAGACCTTCCTGTCCTGCTATTGTAAGTCATCCACATTTTCTGTTAGCTTCTATCTATTAGTAGCTTACACTAGACAAGTGTTGATGGAAGGGGGGGGGGGGGGAGGAGCGGAAAGGAAAGAGAGGAAATGACACCGCCGCGTGTTACGAGCCAATCGCGCATGGAGTTCACGTCCCGCGGCCCACCCTTGCTCGAGAGGGTTGGCCGCTCCAGGTATCCCATAATATGTCCCAAGCTGTCTAATCCAACCGAACTCAATTCCCCGGCTCAGGGGGCCACTTGCGGGGCTGCAGGGCTCTTCCCCGACGGCCCTCCGCAGCGGCCCGTGTTTGAGGCCTTGACTCAAGGCCTCTGGAATATCGTTGGAGCTTGAATTAGAGAGAAGGGTGAGAGGGGAAAGCGAGATGGAGCTGAGTTTTACCGGGGGCCTGGGAGAGCGAACAATGAGAAACTCGAGATGAGGAATCTCCCCCTCTTTTCGAATTGGATATAAGAACATAAGAAATAGGAGCAGGAGTAGGCCAATCGGCCCCTCGAGCCTGCTCCGCCATTCAATAAGATCATGGCTGATCTGATCCTAACCTCAAATCTAAATTCATGTCCAATTTCCTGCCCGCTCCCCGTAACCCCTAATTCCCTTTACTTCTAGGAAACTGTCTATTTCTGTTTTAAATTTATTTAATGATAATAAGTAACGGATGAAAAGTGTGGATCCCACAGAAAGACGCGACATTCGAATAGTTTTTTCTTGCGACGGAGTTTCCGAGCTCCTGTTGAGTTTTTGTGGTGGATATTTTCTGCAAGGACTGGGGTGAGGGTCGGTACAAGGGGCCAGACAATGAACAGTCCTGTGATTTCCATCCCTCCATCCTCGCGAGTAGAAATCAAAAATGCGAAAGGCTGACCAGGAGAAGCGAGCAGAAGCCGGTCGTTTAAGCAATTTGCGTTTCGACCTCGCTTTCAGGGACATGTCAAAAAAATGCGCCATGAGGAGGAGGGAGACGGTGGATGCCAAGCGATGGCGGAAGCTGGGAGGCCGGAGGGCCCGGTCAAGGCGAGAGGTTCTTGATAACAGGGAGGGAGGCGGCAAGGTGGAGAGATTTAGAGGGCAAGGTGGTGGGGGGGAAAAGGGGGCTGGGCGGGGGTACTCAGCTGGGGGTCACCCAGGGAGGTCGCGGAGGCGTCCGGAAGCTCGGACGGGAATCTTGACGCCGTTCCATCGGGAGCCAGTGGAGCTCGGGGAGGACGGGGGGGGGGGGTGAAAGGTGATGGGCGTGCGGGGAGTTTGAGCGAGTGAGGTTGCAGGCCGTGTCGCCCTGAATGAGGGGCGGTCTGCGGAGGGTCCAGGTAGGGAGACCTCCCCGTGTGAGATGCCGAGTCACAATTGTGTATCTGAACCACGATACCCCAAATCAGCCAATGGTTTACCCCCAGGGCTCGACACTGACAGCGAAATGTGGGCGTCTGGCGGCTGGGTGATTGTGAAGTTATGGGTGATGTTTTTGCTGCATTCATTTCTTATAACTTGAACCACTAGAATGACGCATAAGGCATTAAGGACTGCCACGCTCAACTCCCGTCTCAGAGCTTTGTTAGACGCAAACACGGGGTGGGGGTGAGCATAGAATCGGAATGACAATCCCTCCCTGACCCGCGTTCACGTCCAGTGAGGCCCTGCGTCAGCGGTGGAGCCTGACGACCTCTGCCCCTCGTGTCTCTCCGAAGGTAGAGGACACCACAATCGTGGGCCAACAGGATCTTCTAGTCCTCTCCACCGCACAGCGCCAGTAGGACCTTGCTGTAGTCCCCCGAAGCGTCTCCCTGGAAACAAACACAAATTTCAGTTGTTTTCTTCACGCAGCCTATGGAGGTTCGCGCAATTCCGACAGAGGTCGACACAGAATCATTACAGCTCAGGAGGAGGCCATTCGGCCCATCGTGCCTGTGCCAGCTCTTTGGAAAGAGCTCTTCGAATTGGTCCCACTCCCCCTTGCTCTTTCTCCGCAGCCCTGCAAATTTTTTGCTTTTCAGGTGTATATCCAATTCTGTACTCTGCACAGTTCTGGTCTCCATATTCGAAAAAAGGATATAGAGGCACTGAATAAAGGGCAATAAAGATTTACAAGGATGATATCAGAACTGAAAGGTTAGAATTATCAGGAAAGACCGAACAGGATGGGGCTCTTTTCTCTAGAATTTAAGATAATGAACGGGTTTGGTGGGGCAGACGTAGAGAAGATGTTTCCACTTGTGGGGAAGTCCAAACCTAGGGGGCCATAAATATAAGATAGTCACTAATAAATCCAATAGGGAATTCAGGAGAAACTTCTTTACTCAGAGAGTGGTGAGAATGTGGAACTCGCTACCACAAGGAGTAGTTGAGGCGAATAGTATAGATACATTTAAGGGGAAGCTCGATAAACACATGAGGGAGAAAGGAATAGAAGGATATGCTGAGAGGGTGAGATGGAGTAAAGTGGGAGGAGGCTCATCTGGAGCATAAACACCGGCATGGACCAGTTGGGCCGAATGGCCTGTTTCTGTGCTGTATGTTCTATGTAATTCCCTGTTGAAAGTTATTATTGAATCTGCTTCCACCGCCCTTTCAGGCAGCGCATTCCAGATCATAACAACTCGCTGCATAAAAAAAATTTCTCCTCATCTCCCCTTTGGTTCTTTTGCCAATTATCTCAAATCTGTGTCCTCTGGTTACCGACCCTCCTGCCGCTGGAAACAGTTTCTCCTTATTTACTCTATCAAAACCCCTCATGATTTTGAACACCTCTATTAAATCTCCCCTTAACCTTCTCGGCTCGAAGGAGAACAATCCCAGCTCCTCTAATCTCTCCAACTATTGATATTGAGTTCCCACTGCGATCTCATACAGTACCTCATCTCCAGGAGTGGGTGCGAAGGTGATCCCAGCAATACATGAAATGAGTAAGTTTGTACGAGATCCCTTTGCAGTTTAACGAATCTGGTCATTTTAAATGGGTCAATGAACGAGTTACAGTATCACAGAGAGGAATTTCATTCAATCCAGTTAACGAGCTCATTGCAAATATCTCCGGGAACCATTTTACTGACCCCTCACAGTTTGTTCATCTTTTGTTCCCGGTCTGGCAACGCCTCGATTTTAAAATTCTCATTCTTGTTTTCAAATCCTTCCATGGCCTCGCCCCTCCCTATCTCTGTAGCCTCCTCCAGCCCCGCAACCCTCCGAGATCTCTGCGCTCCTCCAATTCTTCCCTCTTGCGCACCCCTCGATTTTAATCGCTCCACCACTGGCGGCCGTGCCTTCAGCTGCCTAGGCCCTAAGCTCTGGAATTCACTCCCTAAACCTCTCCGCCTCTCTATCTCTCTCTCCTCCTATAAGACGCTCCTTAAAACCTACCTCTTTGACCAAGCTTTTGGTCACCTGTCCTAATATCTCCTTATGTGGCTCGGTATCATGAAGGGATTTGAACACGAAGATGAGAATTTGAAATTCGTGGTGTTGCTGGACCGGGAGCCAATGTAGGTCAGCGAGCACAGTGGGTGATGGGTGACACCCAGTCCTGTCTTCATCTCACCCTGGTCCGTATGATTGAGCTACTCATTGGATGAACTCCAAGAGCTCCCAGGGGAGCTTCACACTGACATTTCTGAAGATGAGTTGAGGTTGGACACTTACCTCTATAAAGGAGTAGAGACACATGTCGTACATCTGCTTGAACTCGTGCCTGATGTTCAGCAGGTCTATTTCACTCCTGGACACCATGATCCTGGTCAATGTCTTGTCATCTGTCCCTGCACCCTAGAAAACCACACAAGGGGGTATGAAGTCAATACCAAAGACACAAGAAAGAAATAATCCTTTCACTGCCTGTTAGAAGCTGTACTGAATCTTTTCAAACAAAACTAGCTGTCCCCTGGCACCGCTCATGGTAAGCTGGAGGAAATGATGGCAGCTCTTTGTCACAAATGGCACAATGCTGCGAAGGTTCTGTGTTTTACGTGGTCTGTCCTCTCCTTTAAGGCTGATTGCAGAGGTTGGAGAGACAGGGAGGAGTGAGACCACGGGGGCATTGTAGATGAGGGATGAGGGATTTGAAGCTGATGCTGTGAGGGGAAGCCATTGGAGGTTGGCAAGGATTGGGGTGACAGGTGATCGAGACTTTGTGTGGATTAAGATGAGGATGGTGGAGATTGAATGAGTTGATGTAAGGTGGGGATTGAATGAGTTGATGCAAGATGGAGATTGAATGAGTTGATTTAAGATGGGGATTGAATGAGTTGATGTAAGATGGAGATTGAATGAGTTGATGTAAGATGGGGATTGAATGAGTTGATGTAAGATGGAGATTGAATGAGTTGATTTAAGATGGGGATTGAATGAGTTGATGTAAGATGGGGAGTGAATGAGTTGATGTAAGATGGAGATTGAATGAGTTGATTTAAGATGGGGATTGAATGAGTTGATGTAAGATGAGGAGTGAATGAGTTGATGTAAGATGGAGATTGAATGAGTTGATTTAAGATGGGGATTGAATGAGTTGATTTAGGATGGAGATTGAATGAATTGATTTAAGATGGAGATTGAATGAGTTGATGTAAGATGGGGATTGAATGAGTTGATTTAAGATGGAGAGTGAATGAGTTGATTTAAGATGGGGATTGAATGAGTTGATTTAAGATGGAGATTGAATGAGTTGATGTAAGATGGAGATTGAATGAGTTGATGTAAGATGGAGATTGAATGAGTTGATTTAAGATGGGGATTGAATGAGTTGATGTAAGATGGGGATTGAATGAGTTGATGTAAGATGGAGATTGAATGAGTTGATGTAAGATGGGGATTGAATGAGTTGATGTAAGATGGAGATTGAATGAGTTGATGTAAGATGGAGATTGAATGAGTTGATTTAAGATGGAGAGTGAATGAGTTGATTTAAGATGGGGATTGAATGAGTTGATGTAAGATGGAGATTGAATGAGTTGATGTAAAATGGAGATTGAATGAGTTGATGTAAGATGGAGATTGAATGAGTTGATTTAAGATGGGGATTGAATGAGTTGATGTAAGATGGAGATTGAATGAGTTGATTTAAGATGGGGATTGAATGAGTTGATGTAAGATGGAGATTGAATGAGTTGATGTAAGATGGAGATTGAATGAGCTGATTTAAGATGGAGATTGAATGAGTTGATGTAAGATGGAGATTGAATGAGCTGATTTAAGATGGGGATTGAATGAGTTGATGTAAGATGGAGATTGAATGAGTTGATTTAAGATGGAGATTGAAGTAGTTGATGTAAGATGGGGATTGAATTAGTTGATGTAAGATGGAGATTGAATGAGTTGATTTAAGATGAAGATTGAAGTAGTTGATGTAAGATGGGGATTGAATGAGTTGATGTAAGATGGAGATTGAATGAGTTGATTTAAGATGGAGATTGAAGTAGTTGATGTAAGATGGGGATTGAATGAGTTGATTTAAGATGGAGAGTGAATGAGTTGATTTAAGATGGGGATTGAATGAGTTGATGTAAGATGGAGATTGAATGAGTTGATGTAAAATGGAGATTGAATGAGTTGATGTAAGATGGAGATTGAATGAGTTGATTTAAGATGGGGATTGAATGAGTTGATGTAAGATGGAGATTGAATGAGTTGATTTAAGATGGGGATTGAATGAGTTGATTTAAGATGGGGATTGAATGAGTTGATGTAAGATGGAGATTGAATGAGTTGATTTAAGATGGAGATTGAATGAGCTGATTTAAGATGGGGATTGAATGAGTTGATTTAAGATGGAGATTGAATGAGCTGATTTAAGATGGGGATTGAATGAGTTGATGTAAGATGGAGATTGAATGAGTTGATTTAAGATGGGGATTGAATGAGTTGATGTAAGATGGGGATTGAATGAGTTGATGTAAGATGGAGATTGAATGAGTTGATGTAAGATGGAGATTGAATGAGTTGATTTAAGATGGGGATTGAATTAGTTGATGTAAGATGGGGATTGAATGAGTTGATGTAAGACGGGGATTGAATGAGTTGATGTAAGATGGAGATTGAATGAGTTGATGTAAGATGGAGATTGAATGAGTTGATTTAAGATGGGGATTGAATGAGTTGATGTAAGATGGAGATTGAATGAGTTGATTTAAGATGGGGATTGAATGAGTTGATGTAAGATGGAGATTGAATGAGTTGATGTAAGATGGAGATTGAATGAGTTGATTTAAGATGGGGATTGAATGAGTTGATGTAAGATGGGGATTGAATGAGTTGATGTAAGATGGAGATTGAATGAGTTGATGTAAGATGGGGATTGAATGAGTTGATGTAAGATGGAGATTGAATGAGTTGATGTAAGATGGAGATTGAATGAGTTGATTTAAGATGGAGAGTGAATGAGTTGATTTAAGATGGGGATTGAATGAGTTGATGTAAGATGGGGATAGAATGAGTTGATTTAAGATGGGGATTGAATGAGTTGATGTAAGATGGAGATTGAATGAGTTGATGTAAGATGGAGATTGAATGAGTTGATGTAAGATGGAGATTGAATGAGTTGATGTAAAATGGAGATTGAATGAGTTGATGTAAGATGGAGATTGAATGAGTTGATTTAAGATGGGGATTGAATGAGTTGATGTAAGATGGAGATTGAATGAGTTGATTTAAGATGGGGATTGAATGAGTTGATGTAAGATGGAGATTGAATGAGTTGATGTAAGATGGAGATTGAATGAGTTGATTTAAGATGGGGATTGAATGAGTTGATGTAAGATGGAGATTGAATGAGTTGATGTAAGATGGAGATTGAATGAGCTGATTTAAGATGGAGATTGAATGAGTTGATGTAAGATGGAGATTGAATGAGCTGATTTAAGATGGGGATTGAATGAGTTGATGTAAGATGGAGATTGAATGAGTTGATTTAAGATGGAGATTGAAGTAGTTGATGTAAGATGGGGATTGAATTAGTTGATGTAAGATGAAGATTGAATGAGTTGATTTAAGATGAAGATTGAAGTAGTTGATGTAAGATGGGGATTGAATGAGTTGATGTAAGATGGAGATTGAATGAGCTGATTTAAGATGGAGATTGAATGAGTTGATGTAAGATGGAGATTGAATGAGTTGATTTAAGATGGAGATTGAAGTAGTTGATGTAAGATGGGGATTGAATGAGTTGATGTAAGATGGAGATTGAATGAGTTGATTTAAGATGGAGAGTGAATGAGTTGATTTAAGATGGGGATTGAATGAGTTGATGTAAGATGGAGATTGAATGAGTTGATGTAAAATGGAGATTGAATGAGTTGATGTAAGATGGAGATTGAATGAGTTGATTTAAGATGGGGATTGAATGAGTTGATGTAAGATGGAGATTGAATGAGTTGATGTAAGATGGAGATTGAATGAGTTGATTTAAGATGGGGATTGAATTAGTTGATGTAAGATGGGGATTGAATGAGTTGATGTAAGATGGAGATTGAATGAGTTGATGTAAGATGGAGATTGAATGAGTTGATTTAAGATGGGGATTGAATGAGTTGATGTAAGATGGGGATTGAATGAGTTGATTTAAGATGGGGATTGAATGAGTTGATGTAAGATGGAGATTCAATGAGTTGATGTAAGATGGAGATTGAATGAATTGATGTAAGATGGAGATTTAATGAGTTGATTTAAGATGGAGAGTGAATGAGTTGATTTAAGATGGGGATTGAATGAGTTGATGTAAGATGGAGATTGAATGAGTTGATTTAAGATGGAGAGTGAATGAGTTGATTTAAGATGGGGATTGAATGAGTTGATGTAAGATGGAGATTGAATGAGTTGATGTAAGATGGGGATTGAATGAGTTGATGTAAGATGGAGATTGAATGAGTTGATTTAAGATGGAGATTGAAGTAGTTGATGTAAGATGGAGATTGAATGAGTTGATGTAAGATGGAGAGTGAATGAGTTGATGTAAGATGGAGAGTGAATGAGTTGATTTCAGATGGGGATTGAATGAGTTGATGTAAGATGGAGATTGAATGAGTTGATTTAAGATGGGGATTGAATGAGTTGATGTAAGATGGAGATTGAATGAGTTGATGTAAGATGGAGAGTGAATGAGTTGATTTCAGATGGGGATTGAATGAGTTGATGTAAGATGGAGATTGAATGAGTTGATGTAAGATGGAGAGTGAATGAGTTGATTTCAGATGGGGATTGAATGAGTTGATGTAAGATGGAGATTGAATGAGTTGATTTAAGATGGGGATTGAATGAGTTGATTTAAGATGGGGATTGAATGAGCTGATGTAAAATGGAGATTGAATGAGTTGATGTAAGATGGAGATTGAATGAGTTGATTTAAGATGGGGATTGAATGAGTTGATGTAAGATGGAGATTGAATGAGTTGATGTAAGATGGGGATTGAATGAGTTGATGTAAGATGGGGATTGAATGAGTTGATGTAAGATGGAGATTGAATGAGTTGATTTAAGATGGGGATTGAATGAGTTGATGTAAGATGGGGAGTGAATGAGTTGATGTAAGATGGGGAGTGAATGAGTTGATGTAAGATGGAGATTGAATGAGTTGATGTAAGATGGGGATTGAATGAGTTGATGTAAGATGGAGATTGAATGAGTTGATTTAAGATGGAGATTGAAGTAGTTGATGTAAGATGGGGATTGAATGAGTTGATGTAAGATGGAGAGTGAATGAGTTGATTTAAGATGGGGATTGAATGAGTTGATGTAAGATGGAGATTGAATGAGTTGATGTAAGATGGGGATTGAATGAGTTGATGTAAGATGGAGATTGAATGAGTTGATGTAAGATGGAGATTGAATGAGTTGATGTAAGATGGGGATTGAATGAGTTGATGTAAGATGGAGATTGAATGAGTTGATGTAAGATGGAGATTGAATGAGCTGATTTAAGATGGAGATTGAATGAGTTGATGTAAGATGGAGAGTGAATGAGTTGATTTAAGATGGGGATTGAATGAGTTGATGTAAGATGGAGATTGAATGAGTTGATGTAAGATGGGGATTGAATGAGTTGATGTAAGATGGAGATTGAATGAGTTGATGTAAGATGGAGATTGAATGAGTTGATGTAAGATGGAGATTGAATGAGTTGATGTAAGATGGAGATTGAATGAGTTGATTTAAGATGGGGATTGAATGAGTTGATGTAAGATGGAGATTGAATGAGTTGATGTAAGATGGAGATTGAATGAGCTGATTTAAGATGGAGATTGAATGAGTTGATGTAAGATGGAGATTGAATGAGCTGATTTAAGATGGGGATTGAATGAGTTGATGTAAGATGGAGATTGAATGAGTTGATTTAAGATGGAGATTGAAGTAGTTGATGTAAGATGGGGATTGAATTAGTTGATGTAAGATGGAGATTGAATGAGTTGATTTAAGATGAAGATTGAAGTAGTTGATGTAAGATGGGGATTGAATGAGTTGATGTAAGATGGAGATTGAATGAGCTGATTTAAGATGGAGATTGAATGAGTTGATGTAAGATGGAGATTGAATGAGTTGATTTAAGATGGAGATTGAAGTAGTTGATGTAAGATGGGGATTGAATGAGTTGATGTAAGATGGAGATTGAATGAGTTGATTTAAGATGGAGAGTGAATGAGTTGATTTAAGATGGGGATTGAATGAGTTGATGTAAGATGGAGATTGAATGAGTTGATGTAAAATGGAGATTGAATGAGTTGATGTAAGATGGGGATTGAATGAGTTGATGTAAGATGGAGATTGAATGAGTTGTATTAAGATGGGGATTGAATGAGTTGATGTAAGATGGAGATTGAATGAGTTGATGTAAGATGGAGATTGAATGAGTTGATTTAAGATGGGGATTGAATTAGTTGATGTAAGATGGGGATTGAATGAGTTGATGTAAGATGGAGATTGAATGAGTTGATGTAAGATGGAGATTGAATGAGTTGATTTAAGATGGGGATTGAATGAGTTGATGTAAGATGGGGATTGAATGAGTTGATTTAAGATGGGGATTGAATGAGTTGATGTAAGATGGAGATTCAATGAGTTGATGTAAGATGGAGATTGAATGAATTGATGTAAGATGGAGATTTAATGAGTTGATTTAAGATGGAGAGTGAATGAGTTGATTTAAGATGGGGATTGAATGAGTTGATGTAAGATGGAGATTGAATGAGTTGATTTAAGATGGAGAGTGAATGAGTTGATTTAAGATGGGGATTGAATGAGTTGATGTAAGATGGAGATTGAATGAGTTGATGTAAGATGGGGATTGAATGAGTTGATGTAAGATGGAGATTGAATGAGTTGATTTAAGATGGAGATTGAAGTAGTTGATGTAAGATGGGGATTGAATGAGTTGATGTAAGATGGAGATTGAATGAGTTGATGTAAGATGGAGAGTGAATGAGTTGATTTCAGATGGGGATTGAATGAGTTGATGTAAGATGGAGATTGAATGAGTTGATTTAAGATGGGGATTGAATGAGTTGATTTAAGATGGGGATTGAATGAGTTGATGTAAAATGGAGATTGAATGAGTTGATGTAAGATGGAGATTGAATGAGTTGATTTAAGATGGGGATTGAATGAGTTGATGTAAGATGGAGATTGAATGAGTTGATGTAAGATGGGGATTGAATGAGTTGATGTAAGATGGGGATTGAATGAGTTGATGTAAGATGGAGATTGAATGAGCTGATTTAAGATGGAGATTGAATGAGTTGATGTAAGATGGAGATTGAATGAGCTGATTTAAGATGGGGATTGAATGAGTTGATGTAAGATGGAGATTGAATGAGTTGATTTAAGATGGAGATTGAAGTAGTTGATGTAAGATGGGGATTGAATTAGTTGATGTAAGATGGAGATTGAATGAGTTGATTTAAGATGAAGATTGAAGTAGTTGATGTAAGATGCGGATTGAATGAGTTGATGTAAGATGGAGATTGAATGAGCTGATTTAAGATGGAGATTGAATGAGTTGATGTAAGATGGAGATTGAATGAGTTGATTTAAGATGGAGATTGAAGTAGTTGATGTAAGATGGGGATTGAATGAGTTGATGTAAGATGGAGATTGAATGAGTTGATTTAAGATGGAGAGTGAATGAGTTGATTTAAGATGGGGATTGAATGAGTTGATGTAAGATGGAGATTGAATGAGTTGATGTAAAATGGAGATTGAATGAGTTGATGTAAGATGGAGATTGAATGAGTTGATTTAAGATGGGGATTGAATGAGTTGATGTAAGATGGAGATTGAATGAGTTGATTTAAGATGGGGATTGAATGAGTTGATGTAAGATGGAGATTGAATGAGTTGATGTAAGATGGAGATTGAATGAGTTGATTTAAGATGGGGATTGAATTAGTTGATGTAAGATGGGGATTGAATGAGTTGATGTAAGATGGAGATTGAATGAGTTGATGTAAGATGGAGATTGAATGAGTTGATTTAAGATGGGGATTGAATGAGTTGATGTAAGATGGGGATTGAATGAGTTGATTTAAGATGGGGATTGAATGAGTTGATGTAAGATGGAGATTCAATGAGTTGATGTAAGATGGAGATTGAATGAATTGATGTAAGATGGAGATTTAATGAGTTGATTTAAGATGGAGAGTGAATGAGTTGATTTAAGATGGGGATTGAATGAGTTGATGTAAGATGGAGATTGAATGAGTTGATTTAAGATGGAGAGTGAATGAGTTCATTTAAGATGGGGATTGAATGAGTTGATGTAAGATGGAGATTGAATGAGTTGATGTAAGATGGGGATTGAATGAGTTGATGTAAGATGGAGATTGAATGAGTTGATTTAAGATGGAGATTGAAGTAGTTGATGTAAGATGGGGATTGAATGAGTTGATGTAAGATGGAGATTGAATGAGTTGATGTAAGATGGAGAGTGAATGAGTTGATTTCAGATGGGGATTGAATGAGTTGATGTAAGATGGAGATTGAATGAGTTGATTTAAGATGGGGATTGAATGAGTTGATTTAAGATGGGGATTGAATGAGCTGATGTAAAATGGAGATTGAATGAGTTGATGTAAGATGGAGATTGAATGAGTTGATTTAAGATGGGGATTGAATGAGTTGATGTAAGATGGAGATTGAATGAGTTGATGTAAGATGGGGATTGAATGAGTTGATGGAAGATGGGGATTGAATGAGTTGATGTAAGATGGAGATTGAATGAGTTGATTTAAGATGGGGATTGAATGAGTTGATGTAAGATGGGGAGTGAATGAGTTGATGTAAGATGGGGATTGAATGAGTTGATGTAAGATGGGGATTGAATGAGTTGATGTAAGATGGAGATTGAATGAGTTGATTTAAGATGGAGATTGAAGTAGTTGATGTAAGATGGGGATTGAATGAGTTGATGTAAGATGGAGATTGAATGAGTTGATGTAAGATGGAGAGTGAATGAGTTGATTTAAGATGGGGATTGAATGAGTTGATGTAAGATGGAGATTGAATGAGTTGATGTAAGATGGGGATTGAATGAGTTGATGTAAGATGGAGATTGAATGAGTTGATGTAAGATGGAGATTGAATGAGTTGATTTAAGATGGAGATTGAATGAGTTGATTTAAGATGGGGATTGAATGAGTTGATGTAAGATGGGGATTGAATGATTTGATTTAAGATGGGGATTGAATGAGTTGATGTAAGATGGAGATTGAATGAGTTGATGTAAGATGGAGATTGAATGAGTTGATTTAAGATGGGGATTGAATGAGTTGATGTAAGATGGAGATTGAATGAGTTGATGTAAGATGGAGATTGAATGAGTTGATGTAAGATGGAGATTGAATGAGTTGATGTAAGATGGAGATTGAATGAGCTGATTTAAGATGGGGATTGAATGAGTTGATGTAAGATGGAGATTGAATGAGTTGATTTAAGATGGAGATTGAAGTAGTTGATGTAAGATGGGGATTTAATTAGTTGATGTAAGATGGAGATTGAATGAGTTGATTTAAGATGAAGATTGAAGTAGTTGATGTAAGATGGGGATTGAATGAGTTGATGTAAGATGGAGATTGAATGAGCTGATTTAAGATGGAGATTGAATGAGTTGATGTAAGATGGAGATTGAATGAGTTGATTTAAGATGGAGATTGAAGTAGTTGATGTAAGATGGGGATTGAATGAGTTGATGTAAGATGGAGATTGAATGAGTTGATTTAAGATGGAGAGTGAATGAGTTGATTTAAGATGGGGATTGAATGAGTTGATGTAAGATGGAGATTGAATGAGTTGATGTAAAATGGAGATTGAATGAGTTGATGTAAGATGGAGATTGAATGAGTTGATTTAAGATGGGGATTGAATGAGTTGATGTAAGATGGAGATTGAATGAGTTGATTTAAGATGGGGATTGAATGAGTTGATGTAAGATGGAGATTGAATGAGTTGATGTAAGATGGAGATTGAATGAGTTGATTTAAGATGGGGATTGAATTAGTTGATGTAAGATGGGGATTGAATGAGTTGATGTAAGATGGAGATTGAATGAGTTGATGTAAGATGGAGATTGAATGAGTTGATTTAAGATGGGGATTGAATGAGTTGATGTAAGATGGGGATTGAATGAGTTGATTTAAGATGGGGATTGAATGAGTTGATGTAAGATGGAGATTCAATGAGTTGATGTAAGATGGAGATTGAATGAATTGATGTAAGATGGAGATTTAATGAGTTGATTTAAGATGGAGAGTGAATGAGTTGATTTAAGATGGGGATTGAATGAGTTGATGTAAGATGGAGATTGAATGAGTTGATTTAAGATGGAGAGTGAATGAGTTGATTTAAGATGGGGATTGAATGAGTTGATGTAAGATGGAGATTGAATGAGTTGATGTAAGATGGAGAGTGAATGAGTTGATTTCAGATGGGGATTGAATGAGTTGATGTAAGATGGAGATTGAATGAGTTGATTTAAGATGGGGATTGAATGAGTTGATTTAAGATGGGGATTGAATGAGTTGATGTAAAATGGAGATTGAATGAGTTGATGTAAGATGGAGATTGAATGAGTTGATTTAAGATGGGGATTGAATGAGTTGATGTAAGATGGAGATTGAATGAGTTGATGTAAGATGGGGATTGAATGAGTTGATGTAAGATGGGGATTGAATGAGTTGATGTAAGATGGGGATTGAATGAGTTGATGTAAGATGGAGATTGAATGAGCTGATTTAAGATGGAGATTGAATGAGTTGATGTAAGATGGAGATTGAATGAGTTGATTTAAGATGGAGATTGAAGTAGTTGATGTAAGATGGGGATTGAATTAGTTGATGTAAGATGGAGATTGAATGAGTTGATTTAAGATGAAGATTGAAGTAGTTGATGTAAGATGGGGATTGAATGAGTTGATGTAAGATGGAGATTGAATGAGCTGATTTAAGATGGAGATTGAATGAGTTGATGTAAGATGGAGATTGAATGAGTTGATTTAAGATGGAGATTGAAGTAGTTGATGTAAGATGGGGATTGAATGAGTTGATGTAAGATGGAGATTGAATGAGTTGATGTAAGATGGAGAGTGAATGAGTTGATTTAAGATGGGGATTGAATGAGTTGATGTAAGATGGAGATTGAATGAGTTGATGTAAAATGGAGATTGAATGAGTTGATGTAAGATGGAGATTGAATGAGTTGATTTAAGATGGGGATTGAATGAGTTGATGTAAGATGGAGATTGAATGAGTTGATTTAAGATGGGGATTGAATGAGTTGATGTAAGATGGAGATTGAATGAGTTGATGTAAGATGGAGATTGAATGAGTTGATTTAAGATGGGGATTGAATTAGTTGATGTAAGATGGGGATTGAATGAGTTGATGTAAGATGGAGATTGAATGAGTTGATGTAAGATGGAGATTGAATGAGTTGATTTAAGATGGGGATTGAATGAGTTGATGTAAGATGGGGATTGAATGAGTTGATTTAAGATGGGGATTGAATGAGTTGATGTAAGATGGAGATTCAATGAGTTGATGTAAGATGGAGATTGAATGAATTGATGTAAGATGGAGATTTAATGAGTTGATTTAAGATGGAGAGTGAATGAGTTGATTTAAGATGGGGATTGAATGAGTTGATGTAAGATGGAGATTGAATGAGTTGATTTAAGATGGAGAGTGAATGAGTTGATGTAAGATGGGGATTGAATGAGTTGATTTAAGATGGAGATTGAAGTAGTTGATGTAAGATGGGGATTGAATGAGTTGATGTAAGATGGAGATTGAATGAGTTGATGTAAGATGGAGAGTGAATGAGTTGATTTCAGATGGGGATTGAATGAGTTGATGTAAGATGGAGATTGAATGAGTTGATTTAAGATGGGGATTGAATGAGTTGATTTAAGATGGGGATTGAATGAGCTGATGTAAAATGGAGATTGAATGAGTTGATGTAAGATGGAGATTGAATGAGTTGATGGAAGATGGGGATTGAATGAGTTGATGTAAGATGGAGATTGAATGAGTTGATTTAAGATGGGGATTGAATGAGTTGATGTAAGATGGGGAGTGAATGAGTTGATGTAAGATGGGGATTGAATGAGTTGATGTAAGATGGAGATTGAATGAGTTGATGTAAGATGGAGATTGAATGAGTTGATGTAAGATGGGGATTGAATGAGTTGATTTAAGATGGAGATTGAATGAGTTGATTTAAGATGGAGATTGAATGAGTTGATGTAAGATGGAGATTGAATGAGTTGATGTAAGATGGAGATTGAATGAGTTGATGTAAGATGGAGAGTGAATGAGTTGATTTAAGATGGGGATTGAATGAGTTGATGTAAGATGGGGAGTGAATGAGTTGATGTAAGATGGGGATTGAATGAGTTGATGTAAGATGGAGATTGAATGAGTTGATGTAAGATGGAGATTGAATGAGTTGATGTAAGATGGGGATTGAATGAGTTGATTTAAGATGGAGATTGAATGAGTTGATGTAAGATGGAGATTGAATGAGTTGATTTAAGATGGAGATTGAAGTAGTTGATGTAAGATGGAGATTGAATGAGTTGATGTAAGATGGAGATTGAATGAGTTGATGTAAGATGGAGATTGAATGAGTTGATTTAAGATGGAGATTGAATGAGTTGATGTAAGATGGAGATTGAATGAGTTGATTTAAGATGGAGATTGAAGTAGTTGATGTAAGATGGAGATTGAATGAGTTGATGTAAGATGGAGATTGAATGAGTTGATGTAAGATGGAGAGTGAATGAGTTGATTTAAGATGGGGATTGAATGAGTTGATGTAAGATGGAGATTGAATGAGTTGATGTAAAATGGAGATTGAATGAGTTGATGTAAGATGGAGATTGAATGAGTTGATTTAAGATGGGGATTGAATGAGTTGATGTAAGATGGAGATTGAATGAGTTGATTTAAGATGGGGATTGAATGAGTTGATGTAAGATGGAGATTGAATGAGTTGATGTAAGATGGAGATTGAATGAGTTGATTTAAGATGGGGATTGAATGAGTTGATGTAAGATGGAGATTGAATGAGTTGATGTAAGATGGAGATTGAATGAGCTGATTTAAGATGGGGATTGAATGAGTTGATGTAAGATGGAGATTGAATGAGTTGATTTAAGATGGAGATTGAAGTAGTTGATGTATGATGGGGATTGAATTAGTTGATGTAAGATGGAGATTGAATGAGTTGATTTAAGATGAAGATTGAAGTAGTTGATGTAAGATGGGGATTGAATGAGTTGATGTAAGATGGAGATTGAATGAGCTGATTTAAGATGGAGATTGAATGAGTTGATGTAAGATGGAGATTGAATGAGTTGATTTAAGATGGAGATTGAAGTAGTTGATGTAAGATGGGGATTGAATGAGTTGATGTAAAATGGAGATTGAATGAGTTGATGTAAGATGGGGATTGAATGAGTTGATGTAAGATGGAGATTGAATGAGTTGATGTAAGATGGGGATTGAATGAGTTGATGTAAGATGGAGATTGAATGAGTTGATGTAAAATGGAGATTGAATGAGTTGATGTAAGATGGAGATTGAATGAGTTGATTTAAGATGGGGATTGAATGAGTTGATGTAAGATGGAGATTGAATGAGTTGATTTAAGATGGGGATTGAATGAGTTGATGTAAGATGGAGATTGAATGAGTTGATTTAAGATGGGGATTGAATTAGTTGATGTAAGATGGGGATTGAATGAGTTGATGTAAGATGGAGATTGAATGAGTTGATGTAAGATGGAGATTGAATGAGTTGATTTAAGATGGGGATTGAATGAGTTGATGTAAGATGGGGATTGAATGAGTTGATTTAAGATGGGGATTGAATGAGTTGATGTAAGATGGAGATTCAATGAGTTGATGTAAGATGGAGATTGAATGAGTTGATTTAAGATGGAGAGTGAATGAGTTGATGTAAGATGGGGATTGAATGAGTTGATGTAAGATGGAGATTGAATGAGTTGATTTAAGATGGAGAGTGAATGAGTTGATTTAAGATGGAGAGTGAATGAGTTGATTTAAGATGGGGATTGAATGAGTTGATGTAAGATGGAGATTGAATGAGTTGATTTAAGATGGAGAGTGAATGAGTTGATGTAAGATGGGGATTGAATGAGTTGATGTAAGATGGAGATTGAATGAGTTGATTTAAGATGGAGATTGAAGTAGTTGATGTAAGATGGGGATTGAATGAGTTGATGTAAGATGGAGATTGAATGAGTTGATGTAAGATGGGGATTGAATGAGTTGATTTAAGATGGGGATTGAATGAGTTGATGTAAGATGGAGATTGAATGAGTTGATGTAAGATGGGGATTGAATGAGTTGATGTAAGATGGAGATTGAATGAGTTGATTTAAGATGGAGATTGAAGTAGTTGATGTAAGATGGGGATTGAATGAGTTGATGTAAGATGGAGATTGAATGAGTTGATTTAAGATGGGGATTGAATGAGTTGATTTAAGATGGGGATTGAATGAGTTGATGTAAAATGGAGATTGAATGAGTTGATGTAAGATGGAGATTGAATGAGTTGATTTAAGATGGGGATTGAATGAGTTGATGTAAGATGGAGATTGAATGAGTTGATGTAAGATGGGGATTGAATGAGTTGATGTAAGATGGGGATTGAATGAGTTGATGTAAGATGGAGATTGAATGAGTTGATTTAAGATGGGGATTGAATGAGTTGATGTAAGATGGGGAGTGAATGAGTTGATGTAAGATGGGGAGTGAATGAGTTGATGTAAGATGGAGATTGAATGAGTTGATGTAAGATGGAGATTGAATGAGTTGATGTAAGATGGGGATTGAATGAGTTGATGTAAGATGGAGATTGAATGAGTTGATGTAAAATGGAGATTGAGTGAGTTGATGTAAGATGGAGAGTGAATGAGTTGATGTAAGATGGGGAGTGAATGAGTTGATGTAAGATGGAGATTGAATGAGTTGATGTAAGATGGAGATTGAATGAGTTGATTTAAGATGGGGATTGAATGAGTTGATGTAAGATGGGGATTGAATGAGTTGATTTAAGATGGGGATTGAATGAGTTGATGTAAGATGGAGATTCAATGAGTTGATGTAAGATGGAGATTGAATGAGTTGATTTAAGATGGAGAGTGAATGAGTTGATGTAAGATGGGGATTGAATGAGTTGATGTAAGATGGAGATTGAATGAGTTGATTTAAGATGGAGAGTGAATGAGTTGATTTAAGATGGAGAGTGAATGAGTTGATTTAAGATGGGGATTGAATGAGTTGATGTAAGATGGAGATTGAATGAGTTGATTTAAGATGGAGAGTGAATGAGTTGATGTAAGATGGGGATTGAATGAGTTGATGTAAGATGGAGATTGAATGAGTTGATTTAAGATGGAGATTGAAGTAGTTGATGTAAGATGGGGATTGAATGAGTTGATGTAAGATGGAGATTGAATGAGTTGATGTAAGATGGGGATTGAATGAGTTGATTTAAGATGGGGATTGAATGAGTTGATGTAAGATGGAGATTGAATGAGTTGATGTAAGATGGGGATTGAATGAGTTGATGTAAGATGGAGATTGAATGAGTTGATTTAAGATGGAGATTGAAGTAGTTGATGTAAGATGGGGATTGAATGAGTTGATGTAAGATGGAGATTGAATGAGTTGATTTAAGATGGGGATTGAATGAGTTGATTTAAGATGGGGATTGAATGAGTTGATGTAAAATGGAGATTGAATGAGTTGATGTAAGATGGAGATTGAATGAGTTGATTTAAGATGGGGATTGAATGAGTTGATGTAAGATGGAGATTGAATGAGTTGATGTAAGATGGGGATTGAATGAGTTGATGTAAGATGGGGATTGAATGAGTTGATGTAAGATGGAGATTGAATGAGTTGATTTAAGATGGGGATTGAATGAGTTGATGTAAGATGGGGAGTGAATGAGTTGATGTAAGATGGGGAGTGAATGAGTTGATGTAAGATGGAGATTGAATGAGTTGATGTAAGATGGAGATTGAATGAGTTGATGTAAGATGGGGATTGAATGAGTTGATGTAAGATGGAGATTGAATGAGTTGATTTAAGATGGAGATTGAAGTAGTTGATGTAAGATGGGGATTGAATGAGTTGATGTAAAATGGAGATTGAATGAGTTGATGTAAGATGGGGATTGAATGAGTTGATTTAAGATGGAGATTGAATGAGTTGATTTTAGATGGAGATTGAATGAGTTGATGTAAGATGGAGATTGAATGAGTTGATTTAAGATGGGGATTGAATGAGTTGATGTAAGATGGGGAGTGAATGAGTTGATGTAAGATGGAGATTGAATGAGTTGATGTAAGATGAGGATTGAATGAGTTGATGTAAGATGGAGATTGAAGTAGTTGATGTAAGATGGGGATTGAATGAGTTGATTTAAGATGGGGATTGAATGAGTTGATTTAAGATGGGGATTGAATGAGTTGATGTAAGATGGGGATTGAATGAGTTGATTTTAGATGGAGATTGAATGAGTTGATGTAAGATGGGGATTGAATGAGTTGATGTAAGATGGAGATTGAATGAGTTGATTTAAGATGGGGATTGAATGAGTTGATGTAAGATGGAGATTGAATGAGTTGATGTAAAATGGAGATTGAATGAGTTGATGTAAGATGGGGATTGAATGAGTTGATTTAAGATGGAGATTGAATGAGTTGATTTAAGATGGAGATTGAATGAGTTGATGTAAGATGGGGATTGAATGAGTTGATGTAAGATGGGGATTGAATGAGTTGATTTAAGATGGGGATTGAATGAGTTGATTTAAGATGGGGATTGAATGAGTTGATTTAAGATGGAGATTGAATGAGTTGATTTAAGATGGGGATTGAATGAGTTGATGTAAGATGAGGATTAAATGAGGTGAAGTTGATGTAAGGTGGAGCTTGGGTGGCCAATAAGGAGAACATTCAACAGGTTGACAGTTTCATCAGCAGTGGAGGTGATGGAGGGACAGAGTCAGGAAATATTTTGAGGGTGAATGTCGGTGGTCTTGGTGATGGACTGAAAGTGAGGTTTGAAGTTCAGATCAGGGTCGGACAGAACTCCCCCAAGCTCACACACCATGTATCGTGGCCTCAGGCCTAGAGTTTCATATGAACACTGAGCAGGATGGTTTCGGTTTTCAAAAACTGCTCTTTGGGCTGTGACCCTTCGTCCAATTAAAAATAGAGGAAAACTCAGTAACTATTGCATTGGAAAAGAAAGCTTTGAATTCAATATTCCCACGTGGGCCTCCTGCACGACAATCCTCATCCTCCAACATCAGCTCTCTGCTTCCTGTCAAATCACGTGCATTCTCAACAACACCCAAGAAGCTCGACATCATCCAGGACAAATCAGCCTGCTTGATCAGCAGCCCATCCACCACCCTAAACATTCACCCCTTCCACCACCGACGCACCGTGGCTGCAGTGTGTACCATCTAATGTTCATTCATGGGATGTGGGCGTCGCTGGCAAGGCCAGCATTTATTGCCCATCCCTACTTGCCCTTGAGAAGGTGGTGGTGAGCCGCCTTCTTGAGCCGCTGCAGTCCGTGTGGTGAAGGTTCTCCCACAGTGCTGTTAGGTTGGGGAGTTCCAGGATTTTGACCCAGCGACAATGAAGGATGCAGTAACACTTCACTTAGAAGGACAAGGGCAGCAGGTGCATGGGAACACCATCACCTGCACGTTCCCCTCCAAGTCACACACCATCCCGACTTGGAAATATATCGCCGTTCCTTCATCGTCGCTGGGTCAAAATTCTGGAACTCCCTTCCTAACAGCTCTGTGGGAGAACCTTCACCACACGGACTGCAGCAGTTCAAGAAGGCGGCTCACCACCACCTTCTCAAGGGCAATCAGGGATGGGCAATAAATGCCGGCCTTGCCAGTGATGCCCACATCCCGAGATTGAATTTACATTGTTTTTTAAAAAGCTGCGATGGAGATATCCACAAGCATAATTCTTCTCTAAGTGTGATGGAAGTTTTAAAACAAGAAATCGCAGGTGTGGAGTAAACACATCAGATTGCGAGTATTTCATCTACAAATGAGATTAATTAAATATTGCAATTTACCTTCATTGACTTGTACAGTCGTTCAGCAAAGAACGATGGCTTGTTCTTAATGGAACGAACTAGGAGAGAAGAGACAGAGAAACGGGTCATTGCACAGTGTACATCAGTGGAGATAAGCCCCTCTTGCGTCAAGTTTTATTTACATAGAATTACATAGAATGTGCAGCACAGAAACAGGCCATTCGGCCCAACAGGTCCATGCCGGTGTTTATGCTCCACACGAGCCTCCTCCCTCCGTCCTTCATCTTACCCAATCTGCATATCCTTCTATTCCTTTCTCCCTGATGTGTTTATCGAGATTCCCCTTAAATGTATCTGTGCTATTCACCTCAACTACTCCTTGTGGTAGCGAGTTCCACATTCTCACCACTCTCTGGGTAAAGAAGTTTCTCCTGAATTCCCGATTGGATTTATTAGTGACTATCTTATATTTATGGCCCCTAGTTCTGGTCTCCCCCACAAGTGGAAACATCTTCTCTACGTCTACCCTATCAAACCCTTTCATAATCTTAAAGACCTCTATCAGGTCACCCCTCAGCCTTCTCTTTTCTAGAGAAAAGAGCCCCAGCCTGTTCAACCTTTCCTGATAGGTATAACCTCTCAGTTCTGGTACAATCCTAGTAAATCTTTTTTGCACCTTCTCCAGTGACTCTATATCCTTTTTATAATATGGAGACCAGAACTGTGCACAATACTCCAAGTGTGGTCTAACCAAGGTTCAATACAAGTTTAACATAACTTCTCTGCTTTTCAATTCTATCCCTCTGGAAATTAACCCCAGTGCTTGGTTTGCCTTTTTTAGAGATCCCTCTGTTCCTCTACCCCATTTAGACTCTTATTATCCAAGCAGTGTGTGGCCTCCTTATTCTTCCTAACAAAATGCACCACCTCACACTTATCTATATTGAAACTAATTTGCCAATTACACGCCCATTCTGCAAGTTTATTAATATCTTCCTGTATTGCTACTTCCTACATGGCACCTAATCACAGCTCAAACACTTCATAAAGCCAGGGTACAGCGCCATGTGACAAAACACAGCAGCCATACTGCCCCACAAAACCTCACCGCAACGAGTGGCCAATTCGTGCACAGCAAGATCCCACAAAGAGAAAATGAGTTAAACAGCCAGTTAATCTGTTTTTTTTTGGCGTTGGTTGAGGGAGGGAGGTTGGCCCGGACATGGGGTGGACAACCTGCTCTTCTTTGATCAAGTGCCACAGGATCTTTAGTGTCCACTTCAAGAGGCAGGCAAGGTATCGGTTCAACATCATCTAACGGTGCTGCATTAAGAGTATCAGGGTCGGTGATGTGCTCAGTGTCTCTGGAGTGGGACTTGAACCCACAACATTCATGATGCAAGACACAGGAGTGCTCCCCACTAAACCACAGCTAATACCACACCAGAGATGAAAAGGATGAGCAAAGCCTACTCTTCTCTGGATCTTTACTCTTACCAATCACAATTGTTTCATGAAAGTATTCTGAATCATAGAAATTTACGGCACAGAAGGAGGCCATTCAGCCCGTCGTGTCTGTACTGGCCGAAAAAGAGCTATCCAGCTAAATCCCACTTTCCAGCTCTTGGTCTGTATCCCTGTAGTTTACGGCACTTCACGTGCACATCAAGGTACTTTTTAAATGAGTTGAGGGTTTCTGCCTCTACCACCCTTTCAGGCAGAGTTCCAGACCCCCACCACCCTCTGGGTGAGAAAAGTTCTCCTCAACTCCCCTCTAATCCTTCTACCAATTACTTTAAATCTATGCCCCCTGGTTATTGACCTCTCTGCTAAGGGAAATAGGTCCTTCCCGTCCACTCTATCTAGGCCCTTCATAATTTTATGCACCTCATTTAAATCACCCCTGAGCCTTCTCTGTTCCAAAGTAAACAACCCCAGCCTATCCAATCTTTCCTCATACCTAAAATTCTCCAGCCCTAGCAACATCCTCGTAAATCTCCTCTGTACCCTCTCTAGTGCAATCACATCTTTCCTGTAATGTGGTGACCAGAACTGTACACAGTACTCAAGCTGTGGCCTAGCTGGTGTTTTATACAGTTCTAGCATAACCTCCCTGCTCTTAAATTCTATGCCTTGGCTAATAAAGGAAAGTATCCCTTATGCCTTCTTAACCACCTTATCCACCTGTCCTGCTACCTTCAGGGATCTGTGGACATGCACTCCAAGGTCCCTCACTTCCTCTACACCTTTCAGTATCCTCCCATTTATTGTGTATTCCCTTGCCTTGTTTGCTCTCCCCAAATGCATTACCTCACACTTCTCCAGATTGAATTCCATTTGCCACTTTTCTGCCCACCTGACCAGTCCATTGATATCTTCCTGCAGTCTACAGCTTTCCTCCTCACTATCAACCACTCAGCCAATTTTTGTATCATCTGCAAACTTCTTAATCATGTCCACTACATTTAAGTCTAAATCATTGATATATACCACGAAAAGCAAGAGATCTAGTACTGAGCCCTACGGAACCCCACTGAAAACAGCCTTCCAGTCACAAAAACACCCCTCGACAATTACCCTTTGCTTCCTGCCACTGAGCCAATTTTGGATCCAACTTGCCACTTTCCCTTGGATCCCAAGGGCTTTTACTTTTCTGACCAGTCTGCCATGTGGGACCTTGTCAAAAGCCTTGCTAAAATCCATGTAGACTACATCAAACGCACTACCCACATCGACCCTCCTTGTTACCTCCTCAAAAAATTCAATCAAGTTATTCAGACACTACCTTGCCTTAACAAATCCATGCTGACTGTCTTTGATTAATCCGTGCCTTTCTAAATGACCATGATGTGGAGATGCCGGTGATGGACTGGGGTTGACAAATGTAAGGAATCTTACAACACCAGGTTATAGTCCAACTGTTTTATTTGAAAATCACAAGCTTTCGGAGGCTTTCTCCTTCGTCAAGTGAGCGAGTGTGGGATTCCATGGAAGATTACCGCATTTATATTCAGAGAACAATACCTGGCGGGAGACCGGGCTACCCTTGTCCACAACAAAAGAGTGAGTGCTCCAGTCAAAAAAGAACAATCAACTCTCTCACGGCATTGCGTGTGCATATGAGTGTGAGCATGCGTGCATGTGTGTGCATGTGCACATGTGTGCATGTTTGTTCATGCGTGCTCGTGCGCGTGTGAGCATGTGTGTATGCATGTGTATGTGTGAGTGTGTGTGCGTGTGTATGTGTGTGCCGAAGTTGGCTGATAACATGATGCCTCCCTTGCTCAAATAGCCTACTGGCCCTCATCGTCAGAGCTCGCAGATGAAGAATGGGCATTCGGGTAAGGTGCCAGTGAGCGAGTGAGTGTCGGCGCCCATGGAAATGGAGCCCACCTTCAGGGACAGCAAAGGAAGAAAAAAAAACATAGCCATCAGCAGAACGCCGAGGGAAAATGTGGAAAGATACAGTTTCTGTCTGACGGTTTGTTTCTTGGCTTCCTGCCTGAGCGTTGTCTCGTTCTCCACAGGCGAGGAAACCTGCAGCCCAGGGCAACGGAATTTCCCCAGTGTAATTTGATCTCCTACAGCTGTACAAAGCTTTCTGCTCCACTGCTCAGTCCAGCCAGTGGGGTAACAGGGAAATCTGATTCCCTCACTCCATTCATTCTTTGCACAGGATTTTTGTAACTGATTAATAAATGATGTGTTTTATTACCTGAAAGGGTAACAGAGGGAAAAAATAATTTTAACGGATCAGTGAAACATAGTATCGCAGTAGGTACAGCAAAGGAGGAGGCCATTCGGCCCATCGTGCCTGTGCCGGCTCTTTGAAAGAGCTATCCAATTAGTCCCACTCCCCTGCTCTTTCCCCATAGCCCTGTAATTTTTTCCCCTTCAAGTATTTATCCAATTCCCTTTTGAAACTTATTATTGAATCTGCTTCCACCGCCCTTTCAGGCAGTGAATTCCAGGTCATTATTACTCTCTGCGTTAAAAAAATGTTTCCTCATGTCCCCTCTGGCTCTTTTGCCGATCACCTTAAATCTGTGTCCTCTGGTTACCGACCCTTCTGCCACTGGAAACAGTTTCTCCTTATTTACTCTATCAAAACCGCTCATGATTTTGAACACCTCTATCAAATCTCCCCTTAACCTTCTCTGTTCTAAGGAGAACAATCCCAGCTTCTCCAGTCTCTCCACATAACTGAAGTCCCTCATCCCTGGTACCATTCTAGTAAATCTCTTCTGAACCCTCTCTAAGGCCTTGACATCCTTCCTAAAGTGCGGCGCCCAGAATTGAACACAATATTTCAGCTGAGACCTAACCAGTGTTTTATAAAGGTTTAGCATAACTTCCTTGCTTTTGTACTCTATGCCTCTATTAATAAAGCCCAGGATCCCATGTGCTTTTTTAACAGCCTTCTCAACTTGTCCTGCCACCTTCAAAGATTTGTGTACATACACCCCCAGGTCCCTCTGTTCCTGCACTCCCTTTAAAATTGTATCATTTAGTTTATTTTGCCTCTCCTCATTCTTCCTACCAAAATGTATCACTCCACACTTCTCTGCGTTAAATTTGACCTGCCGTGTGTCTGCCCATTTCACCAGTCTGTCTCTGTCCTCCTGACGTCTGTTACTATCCTCCACATTGTTTACCACATTTCCAAGTTTCAAGAAAAAGCAGTAGCAAGAGGGGAGGTTAAACTCAGGAACAACAGGGGAGTTAGATCACACATCAGCCATGATCTTATCAAATGGCAGAGCAGGCTCGAGGGGCTGAATGGCCTACTCCTGTTCCTATATTCCTATGTTCCTAGTAGAAAGGGCCAATGCTTTCTGGAGTTTAGAAGAATGAGAGGTGATCTCATTGAAACTTATAAGGTTCTGAGAGGGCTTCACAGGGTAGATGCTGAGAGGCTGTTTCCCCTGGCTGGAGAGTCTAGAACTAGGGGTCACAGTCTCAGGATAAGGGGTCGGCCATAGAGTCGATCCTCATCTCAGTCAAGAGATGAGGAGGAATTTCTTCACTCAGAGGGTTGCGAATCTTTGGAATTCTCTACCCCAGAGGGCTGTGGATGCTCAGTTGTTGAATATATTCAAGGCTGAGATAGAGAGATTTTTGGACTCTAAGGGAATCAAGGGATATGGGGATCGGGCGGGAAAGTGGAGTTGAGGTCAACGATCAGCCAGGATCTTAGTGAATGGCGGAGCAGGTTCGAGGGGCCGAATGGCCTACTCCTGCTCCTATTTCTTATGAAAGCATAAAGGGAAAAGGAATGTTATAGATTAAAGGGTTATTGGGTACGCAATGCTTTATCACAAGGGGCTATTGTGGCAAAGTCGATCATTACATTTAATGGGAATTAGATAAACTTTTGAAGAAGCAAACTACTGAAGGAAATGGGGAGAGAGCAGGGAAATGGGATTGTAGAGCCCTGATCCAGGAACAGGCAATTCTAATCTGGGCTGCCATATCGACGATTCTGTCATTCTATGCTGCCTTCCATAGTTGAATAGCTTGCCAACACTCAACTGTCTAGACTCCCACACAAGGAATGACGTCTTGAGTGAGGGGCCAGATGGCTGTCAGTGCCCATGGAACCATAATCGGGGTGTGGGTCAGTGCCTCAAAGTTCAAAATGGGGTGAGGAGATATAGAAAATTGAAGTGAGCATTGACACCACTGTGTCAGCCAATGAGTTGGAGGGTGGGGCGGGGCTTATGGCAGGACTCACAGCAAACAGTCTATTTTACAGCAAATAAAGTCCATTTACTCAGCCAACAGCAAACAGAGTCTATTTAAGCAGAATGTCTACGAACTGCAGCAAACGGAACTCATGACCGAAACTACAGCAAAGTCTCCCGATAAAAGCAGGATTACTTCTCCAGAAAATGCAGCGAGCAAAGGATAGTTACATAATGCAAATTATGTGCATAAAATCAATCCCAGTCACTTCACAGCAGTGCGGTCGCCAGGCGTGATTGGCGGGGGAATTACCCAATCATTTCCATTCTGGCCGGGACTTGTGGTGTCGCTATACGCAGCCGTTAGAAAATTAAAAACAAGAAATGTCTAGAGAGTGGGGAGCGGAGGGGGGGGGGAAAGGGGAGACTTGGTGAGAGCAGCCCCTGGACAGCTCGCAAGTCTCTGGGAGACTGTTAGTGGCGTTTATTCGAACATCACAGTGACATGACGTGTGTGACCCTAGTGCCAGTACACAGATGATTTTGTTTGGAATCAGGCGGATGGACTCACCGATAGCAACCAGTGCGTTCTTCAAATCTCCGGAAATATCGTTCTTGATGGTCTGCTCAATGTCTTTGTTGGTTAGTTTAATGTAATCCTGGAAAACTAAAAGAAGAGCCAGCCAGTGAATCAACTCCCAACAACAATATCAACACCAACATGTATTTATACATTGCCTTTAACATGATTAAGCATCGCAACAGGCATTTAACAACAAAAACTTGCATTTATATAGCGTCTTTCACATAGTAAAATGTCCAAAGGTGCTTCACAGGAGCGATTATCAAACAAAATTTGACACCGAGCCACATAAGGAGATATTAGGACAGGTGACCAAAAGCTTGGTCAAAGAGGTAGGTTTTAAGAACCCTAACCCTAACCCTAACCCCAACCCTAACGCAGAGAGAGGTGGAGAGGTTTAGGGAGGGAATTCCAGAGCTTAGGCCCGAGGCGGCTGAAGTCACGGCCACCAATGGTGGGGCGAAGGAAATCGGGGATGTGCAAGAGGCCAGAGCTGGAGGAGATCTCGAAGGGTCGTAGGGCTGGAGGAGGTTACAGAGATAGGGAGGGGGCGAGGGTCTTAGAGTCATAGAGTTATACAGCACGGATAGAGGCCCTTCGGCCCATCGTGTCTGCGCCGGCCATCAGCCCTGTCTACTCTAATCCCATATTCCAGCATTTGGTCATGGAGGGATGAAAAGCAGTGATGGGAGAAGAGTGAGGGGAGGTGACCAAAGGCAAAGAGGTAGGTGTTGAGGAGACTTCTGAGGGAGGAGAGAGCGGAGGGGTTTAGGGAGATTGTTCCAAGGTGTGGCCAGGACACCGGGGAGAACTTCCCCGCTCTTCTTCAAAATAGTGCCCATGGGATCTTTTACAGCCACCTGAGAGGATAGACAGGGCCTCAGTTTTAACATCTCCTCCAGAAAGACAGCACCTCCGACCTCCAGGAGTGTCAGCCCGGATTTTGTACTCAGGTCTCTGGACTTGAACCCACGACCTTTGGACTCAGAGGTCCAATGAGCCAAGCCAAGGCTGACACCTAAGAGGCACGAGGAGTTGATGGGAGAACAGAAGATCAGGAGAAAATGCAGTGTCAGCAACAAACTTTGCTAAAACTCACCTCTTCTGAGATGGGGGTAGCTCCTCATGCACAGGATGCTGATGAACTTTGATTCCATTGAGCCCGATTCTTCATCACTTGCGCCGCACAATTCCTAGTAATCCGAAGGCAACGGAATAAAATTACATGGAATTTACATAGAATGTACAGACCATTCGGCCCCACTGGTCTATGCTCCACTTGAGCCTCCTCCTACCTTACTTCACCTAACCCGAGTGACATAACCTTCTATTGCTTCCTCCCTCACGGGCATATCAAGCCTCCCCTTAAATACATCCAGTTAATTCGCCTTCCTTGTGGCAGCAAGTTCCACATTCTCACCATTTCTCTGGGTAGAGAAGTTTCTCCTGAATTCCCTATTGGATTTATTAGTGACTATCTTATATTTATGGCCCCTAGTTCTGGTCTCCCCCCACAAGTGGAAACATCTCCTCTACGTCTACCCCATCGAACCCCGTTCATAATCTTAAGGACCTCTATCAGGTCACCCCCTCAGTCTTCCTTATCCCAGAGAAAAGAATATAAACCTTGCAAGCACTAAAACCTCCTCCTTACTATTTAGATCTGGTGCCGAGTCCTGTGGAGATTTAACCCGGAATTTCCTGGCGCCTGCCATTGTAACTTCACCGGCAATGTGGCGGGAGCGACTGCACGCAGCTCCCAGGAAATTCAGGGCCTTTAGTTTATCGTCTAATTCTCATTTCGGTTAAAGGATAGTCAAAAATAATAAAATGGCACAAATATGCCTCAGCTGGAGTATTGTGTCCTCTCTTCCACATTCCTCTCTTCCACATTCCTCTCTTCCACATTCCTCTCTCCCACAGTCCCCTCTTCCACATTCCTCTCTTCCACATTCCTCCCTTCCACATTCCTCTCTTCCACAGTCCTCCCTTCCACAGTCCTCTCTTCCACATTCCTCTCTTCCACAGTCCTCCCTTCCACATTCCTCCCTTCCACAGTCCTCCCTTCCACATTCCTCCCTTCCACAGTCCTCCCTTCCACATTCCTCCCTTCCACATTCCTCCCTTCCACATTCCTCTCTTCCACAGTCCTCCCTTCCACATTCCTCCCTTCCACAGTCCTCCCTTCCACAGTCCTCCCTTCCACAGTCCTCCCTTCCACAGTCCTCCCTTCCACATTCCTCCCTTCCACATTCCTCTCTTCCACAGTCCTCCCTTCCACATTCCTCCCTTCCACAGTCCTCCCTTCCACAGTCCTCCCTTCCACATTCCTCCCTTCCATATTCCTCTCTTCCACATTCCTCCCTTCCACAGTCCTCCCTTCCACATTCCTCCCTTCCACAGTCCTCCCTTCCACATTCCTCCCTTCCACAGTCCTCCCTTCCATATTCCTCTCTTCCACATTCCTCTCTTCCACAGTCCTCCCTTCCATATTCCTCTCTTCCACATTCCTCCCTTCCACAGTCCTCCCTTCCACATTCCTCCCTTCCACATTCCTCCCTTCCACAGTCCTCCCTTCCACATTCCTCTCTTCCACAGTCCTCCCTTCCACAGTCCTCCCTTCCACAGTCCTCCCTTCCACAGTCCTCCCTTCCACATTCCTCCCTTCCACATTCCTCTCTTCCACAGTCCTCCCTTCCATATTCCTCTCTTCCACATTCCTCTCTTCCACATTCCTCCCTTCCACAGTCCTCCCTTCCACATTCCTCCCTTCCACAATCCTCTCTTCCACATTCCTCCCTTCCATATTCCTCTCTTCCACATTCCTCTCTTCCACACTCCTCCCTTCCACAGTCCTCTCTTCCACAGTCCTCTCTTCCATATTCCTCCCTTCCACATTCCTCTCTTCCACAGTCCTCCCTTCCACAGTCCTCCCTTCCACATTCCTCCCTTCCACATTCCTCCCTTCCACAGTCCCCCCTTCCACATTCCTCTCTTCCACATTCCTCCCTTCCACATTCCTCTCTTCCACATTCCTCCCTTCCACATTCCTCTCTTCCACATTCCTCCCTTCCACAATCCTCTCTTCCACAGTCCTCCCTTCCACATTCCTCCCTTCCACATTCCTCTCTTCCACATTCCTCTCTTCCACATTCCTCCCTTCCACAATCCTCTCTTCCACAGTCCTCTCTTCCACATTCCTCCCTTCCACATTCCTCTCTTCCACATTCCTCCCTTCCACAATCCTCTCTTCCACAGTCCTCTCTTCCACATTCCTCCCTTCCACATTCCTCTCTTCCACATTCCTCTCTTCCACAGTCCTCTCTTCCACATTCCTCTCTTCCACAGTCCCCTCTTCCACATTCCTCCCTTCCACATTCCTCTCTTCCACAATCCTCTCTTCCACATTCCTCCCTTCCACATTCCTCTCTTCCACATTCCTCTCTTCCACAGTCCTCTCTTCCACATTCCTCCCTTCCACATTCCTCTCTTCCACATTCCTCCCTTCCACATTCCTCCCTTCCACATTCCTCTCTTCCACATTCCTCTCTTCCACATTCCTCCCTTCCACAATCCTCTCTTCCACAGTCCTCTCTTCCACATTCCTCCCTTCCACATTCCTCTCTTCCACAGTCCTCTCTTCCACATTCCTCCCTTCCACATTCCTCTCTTCCACAGTCCTCTCTTCCACATTCCTCCCTTCCACATTCCTCTCTTCCACATTCCTCTCTTCCACATTCCTCCCTTCCACATTCCTCCCTTCCACATTCCTCTCTTCCACATTCCTCCCTTCCACAATCCTCTCTTCCACAGTCCTCCCTTCCACATTCCTCCCTTCCACATTCCTCTCTTCCACATTCCTCTCTTCCACATTCCTCCCTTCCACAATCCTCTCTTCCACAGTCCTCTCTTCCACATTCCTCCCTTCCACATTCCTCCCTTCCACATTCCTCCCTTCCACATTCCTCTCTTCCACAGTCCTCTCTTCCACAGTCCTCCCTTCCACATTCCTCTCTTCCACATTCCTCCCTTCCACAATCCTCTCTTCCACATTCCTCTCTTCCACAGTCCTCTCTTCCACATTCCTCCCTTCCACAGTCCTCCCTTCCATATTCCTCCCTTCCACATTCCTCTCTTCCACAGTCCTCCCTTCCACAGTCCTCCCTTCCATATTCCTCCCTTCCACATTCCTCTCTTCCACATTCCTCTCTTCCACAGTCCTCCCTTCCATATTCCTCCCTTCCACATTCCTCTCTTCCACAGTCCTCCCTTCCATATTCCTCCCTTCCACATTCCTCTCTTCCACAGTCCTCCCTTCCATATTCCTCTCTTCCACATTCCTCCCTTCCACATTCCTCTCTTCCACAGTCCTCCCTTCCATATTCCTCCCTTCCACATTCCTCTCTTCCACATTCCTCCCTTCCACATTCCTCTCTTCCACATTCCTCTCTTCCACATTCCTCCCTTCCATATTCCTCTCTTCCACATTCCTCTCTTCCACATTCCTCCCTTCCACATTCCTCTCTTCCACATTCCTCCCTTCCATATTCCTCCCTTCCACATTCCTCTCTTCCACAGTCCTCTCTTCCACATTCCTCTCTTCCACAGTCCTCCCTTCCATATTCCTCCCTTCCACATTCCTCTCTTCCACATTCCTCCCTTCCATATTCCTCCCTTCCACATTCCTCTCTTCCACAGACCTCCCTTCCACTGTCCTCCCTTCCACATTCCTCTCTTCCACAGTCCTCCCTTCCACATTCCTCTCTTCCACATTCCTCCCTTCCACATTCCTCTCTTCCACATTCCTCTCTTCCACATTCCTCCCTTCCATATTCCTCTCTTCCACATTCCTCTCTTCCACATTCCTCCCTTCCACATTCCTCTCTTCCACATTCCTCCCTTCCATATTCCTCCCTTCCACATTCCTCTCTTCCACATTCCTCCCTTCCACATTCCTCTCTTCCACAGTCCTCTCTTCCACATTCCTCTCTTCCACAGTCCTCCCTTCCATATTCCTCCCTTCCACATTCCTCTCTTCCACATTCCTCCCTTCCATATTCCTCCCTTCCACATTCCTCTCTTCCACAGACCTCCCTTCCACTGTCCTCCCTTCCACATTCCTCTCTTCCACAGTCCTCCCTTCCACATTCCTCTCTTCCACATTCCTCTCTTCCACAGTCCTCTCTTCCACAGTCCTTCCCTTCCACAGTCCCCCCTTCCATATTCCTCCCATCCACATTCCTCTCTTCCACATTCCTCCCTTCCACAGTCCCCCCTTCCACATTCCTCTCTTCCACATTCCTCCCTTCCACATTCCTCTCTTCCACAGTCCCCCCTTCCATATTCCTCCCATCCACATTCCTCTCTTCCACAGTCCTTCCCTTCTACGGTCCTCCCTTCCACATTCCTCCCTTCCACATTCCTCTCTTCCACAGTCCTCTCTTCCACAATCCTCTCTTCCACATTCCTCTCTTCCACAATCCGCTCTTCCACTTTCCTCACTTCCACATTCCTCTATTCCACAGTCCTCTCTTCCACAATCCTCTCTTCCACATTCCTCTCTTCCACAATCCGCTCTTCCACTTTCCTCACTTCCACATTCCTCTCTTCCACAGTCCTCTCTTCCACAGTCCTCTCTTCCACATTCCTCTCTTCCATCCATTGACTTTAATTTAAATAAAAATCGTGAGTGAGGCGAAACAGGCTGCTGATTCATTATCACCCGTTTCACACTATCGCACAAAGTCAATATCTGCCCCATCGAGCACGGCCCCGAGGGAGAGGTAACAGAGTTCAGTCTATGGAACTGTTCCCTATCAACAACATCAGAAATATAGAAACATAGAAAATAGGAGCAGGAGTAGGCCATTCGGCCCTTCGAGCCTGCTCCGCCATTCAATATGATCATGGCTGATTCTCTATCTCAATACCATATTCCCGCTCTCTCCCCGTACCCCTTGATGTCTTTTGTGTCTAGAAATCTATCTAGCTCCTTCTTAAATATATTCAGTGACTTGGCCTCCACAGCCTTCTGTAGTAGAGAATTCCACAGGTTCACCACCCTCTGAGTGAAGAAATTTCTCCTCATCTCAGTCCTAAATGTCCTACCCCGTATCCTGAGACTGTGACCCCTCGTTCTGGACCCCCCCCCAGCCAGGGGAAACATCCTCCCTGCATCCAGTCTGTCTAGCCCTGTCAGAATTTTATATATTTCAATGAGATCCCCTCTCATTCTTCTAAACTCGAGTGAATACAGGCCGAGTTGACCCAATCTCTCCTCATACGACAGTCCTGCCATCCCAGGGGTCAGTCTGGTGAACCTTCGCTGCACTCCCTCTATGGCAAGTATATCCTTTCTTAGGTAAGGAGACCAAAACTGTACACAATACTCCAGGTATGGTCTCACCAAGGCCCTGTATAACTGCAGTAAGACATCCTTGCTCCTATATTCAAATCCTCTTGCAATGAAGTCCAACATACCATTTGCCTTCATAACTGCTTGCTGCACCTGCATGTTTGCTTTCAGTGACTGGTGTACAAGGACACCCAGGTCCCTTTGTACATCAACGTTCCCCAATCTATCACCATTTAAATTATACTCTGCTTTTCTGTTTTTCCTTCCGAAGTGGATAACTTCACATTTATCCACATTATACTGCATCTGCCATGTTCTTGCCCACTCACTCAACTTGTCTAAATTGCCTTGAAGCCTCTTTGCATCCTCCTCACAACTCACGATCCCAACTAGTTTTCTGCTGTCAGCAAACTTGGAAATGTTACATTTAGTTCCCTCATCCAAATCATTGATATATATTGTGAATAGCTGGGGCCCAAGCACTGATCCCTGCGGTACCCCACTAGTCACTGCCTGCCACACGGAAAAAGACCCGTTTATTCCTACTCTCTGTTTCCTGTCTGTCAACCAATTCTCAATCCATGCCAGTATATTACCCCCAATCCCATGTGCTTTAATTTTGCACACTAACCTCTTATGTGGGACTTTATCAAAGGCCTTCTGAAAATCCAAATGAACCACATCCACTGGTTCTCCCTTATCTATTCTACCAGTTACATCCTCAAAAAACTCCAGTAGGTTTGTCAAACATGATTTCCCTTTCATAAATCCATGTTGACTTTATAATAGACTCTAGTATTTTCCTCACTACTGATGTTAGGCTAACCGGTCTGTAGTTCCCTGTTTTCCCTCTCCCTCCTTTTTTAAATGATGTGGAGATGCCGGTGATGGACTGGGGTTGACAATTGTAAACAATTTTACAACACCAAGTTATAGTCCAGCAATTTTATTTTAAATTCACAAGCTTTCGGAGGCTACCTCCTTCCTCAGGTGAACGATGTGGGGTTACATTTGCCACCCTCCAATCTGCAGGAACTGTTCCAAAGTCTATAGAATTTTGGAAGATGACAACTAATGCATCCACTATTTCCATGGCTACCTCTTTTAGTATTCTGGGATGCAGATTATCAGGCCCTGGGGATTTATCGGCTTTCAGTCCCATTAATTTCTCCAGCACTATTTTATTTTACGAATACTAATTTCCTTTAATTCCTCCTTCTCACTAGTCCCTTGGTTCCCTAGCAGTTCTGGGAAGTTATTTGTGTTCTCTTCCATGAAGACAGAATCAAAGTATTTGTTTAATTGCTCTGACATTTCCCTGTTCCCCATTATAAATTCTCCCGTTTCTGACTGTAAGGGACCTACATTTGTCTTCATTAATCTTTTTCTTTTTACATACTTGTAGAAGCTTTTATAGTCCACTTTTATGTTCCTTGCAAGTTTACTCTCATACTTTATTTTTCCCTCTTAATCAATCTCTTGGTCCTTTTTTCTGAATTCTAAACTGCTCCCAATCCTCAGGCTTGCTGCTTTCTCTGGCGACTTTATATGACTCCTCTTTGGATCTAATAGTTGGAGAGGAGAGGAGGAAAATAGACTGGAAATAAATATCTTACATTCAAAAAAATATTCAACCAGTAGCATTTCCTCAAATATTAAAAGCTCGACAGGCAATGCGGGGAGTTGGGGGTCGGGGAGAGGTGTCATCAATGATACAGCTGTGATGTTTTGGATGGACTTACCAGATAGTCTGTTATAAGCTGACATGGTTTGCATAGTAAAGGAAAGAAAAGAGAGGTTTCTCTGTCATGTTAGCAAGAACTCATCCGCCTTATAATAGGAACATAGGAATAACAGGATGAAAAGAGACCAAAGACTATCCAGTCCGTCCGGTCGGAATGGATAAAGACTGTCATCTACCCTCGCACTGTGGGGGGGGTGGGGGGGCTCTGTTTTTCCACTTGTTGTTTTTGCTCGGGAATGAAGGGTCGGGGAATTCCGGATCCCGGCCTGCTTCTGACTTCAATCGGGTTTTGATAGAGTAACTAGGGAGAAACTGTTTCCATTGGCGAAGGGTCGGTAACCAGATGACAGAGGATTAAGGTGATTGGCAAAAGAACCAGAAGGGGAGATGAGGAGAATTTTGTTTTTACGCAGCGAGTTGTTATGATCTGGAATTCACTGCCCGGAAGGGCGGTGGAAGCAGATTCAATAATAACTTTCAAAACGCTGGTAAGGCCACAGCTGGAGTATTGTGCGCAGTTCTGGTCACCACATTACAGGAAGGACGTAGTTGCTCTGGAGAGAGTGCAGAGAAGATTTACAAGAATGTTGCCAGGGCTTGAAAATTGCAGCTACGAGGAGAGATTGGATAGGCTGGGGTTGTTTTCCTTGGAGCAGAGGAGGCTGAGGGGAGACTTGATTGAGGTGTACAAAATTATGAGGGGCCCTAGATAGAGTAGACAGGAAGTACCTGTTTCCCCTAGCGGAGAGTTCAAGAACTAGAGGACATAGATTTAAGCTGATTGGCGGAAGGATTAGAGGGGACATGAGGAAAAACTTTTTTACCCAGAGGGTGGTGGGTGTATGGATTTCGCTGCCCGAATTGGTGGTAGAGGCAGGGACCCTCAACTCTTTTAAAAAGTACCTGGACCTGCACCTAAAGTGCTGTAAGCTGCAGGGCTACGGACCGGGTGCTGGAAGGTGGGATTAGAATGGGCACCTGGTTGCTCTTCGAGCCGGTGCGGACACGATTTATTTTTTATTTTTTTATTCGTTCACGGGATGTGGGCGTCGCTGGCGAGGCCGGCATTTATTGCCCATCCCTAATTGCCCTCGAGAAGGTGGTGGTGAGCCGCCTTCTTGAACCGCTGCAGTCCGTGTGGTGACGGTTCTCCCACAGTGCTGTTAGGAAGGGAGTTCCAGGATTTTGACCCAGCGACGATGAAGGAACGGCGATATATTTCCAAGTCGGGATGGTGTGTGACTTGGAGGGGAACGTGCAGGTGGTGTTGTTCCCATGTGCCTGCTGCTCTTGTCCTTCTAGGTGGTAGAGGTCGTGGGTTTGGGAGGTGCTGTCGAAGAAGCCTTGGCGAGTTGCTGCAGTGCATCCTGTGGATGGTACACACTGCAGCCACAGTGCGCCGGTGGTGAAGGGAGTGAATGTTTAGGGTGATGGATGGGGTGCCAATCAAGCGGGCTGCTTTATCTTGGATGGTGTCGAGCTTCTTGAGTGTTGTTGGAGCTGCACTCATCCAGGCAAGTGGAGAGTATTCCATCACACTCCTGACTTGTGCCTTGTAGATGGTGGAAAGGCTTTGGGGAGTCAGGAGGTGAGTCACTCGCCGCAGAATACCCAGCCTCTGACCTGCTCTCGTAGCCACAGTATTTATATGGCTGGTCCAGTTCAGTTTCTGGTCAATGGTGACCCCCAGGATGTTGATGGTGGGGGATTCGGCGATGGTAATGCCGTTGAATGTCAAGGGGAGGTGGTTAGACTCTCTCTTGTTGGAGATGGTCATTGCCTGGCACTTATCTGGCGTGAATGTTACTTGCCACTTATGAGCCCAAGCCTGGATGTTGTCCAGGTCTTGCTGCATGCGGGCTCGGACTGCTTCATTATCTGAGGGGTTGCGAATGGAACTGAACACTGTGCAGTCATCAGCGAACATCCCCATTTCTGACCTTATGATGGAGGGAAGGTCATTGATGAAGCAGCTGAAGATGGTTGGGCCTAGGACACTGCCCTGAGGAACTCCTGCAGCAATGTCCTGGGGCTGAGATGATTGGCCTCCAACAACCACTACCATCTTCCTTTGTGCTAGGTATGACTCCAGCCACTGGAGAGTTTTCCCCCTGATTCCCATGGACTTCAATTTTACTAGGGCTCCTTGGTGCCACACTCGGTCAAATGCTGCCTTGATGTCAAGGGCAGTCACTCTCACCTCACCTCTGGAATTCAGCTCTTTTGTCCATGTTTGGACCAAGGCTGTAATGAGGTCTGGAGCCGAGTGGTCCTGGCGGAACCCAAACTGAGCATCGGTGAGCAGGTTATTGGTGAGTAAGTGCCGCTTGATAGCACTGTCGACGACACCTTCCATCACTTTGATGATGATTGAGAGTAGACTGATGGGGCGGTAATTGGCCGGATTCTATGGAATTGAATAAATACTTGAAAAGGGAAAATTTGCGGGGCTACGGGGAAAAAGCAGGAGAGAGTGGGACGAATTGGACAGCTCTTTCAAAGAGCCGGCACAGGCACGATGGGCTGAATGGCCTCCTTCTGTGCAATATGATTCTACGAACGCTGTTCATCAGCCCAAGACCGGGTGCTCCCCGGATCAGGAGGGTCACATCGCGGGACTTGGGGGGGGGTGGGGGGGGAACTAAATCAGTGGGACTGTATTTTAAATCGGCCCCTTCCGTGCGCTGTATGCTTGCAGGGAGACCTCTGCTTCCTCACAGCCTTTATTTGCTTCATTGCACCGGATGCTCACGGAGGAGAGGGAACACACGATAGGTCCCACGGAAACAGAGGCCCAGGCACACATGGTCTAATAGTTTGTTAGTCCAGGGTCGTGTTCTCGCATTAGAAAGAAAGAAAGAACTTGCATTTATATTTCTCCATCTCAGCCAATTCAGTACATTTCTGAAGCGCAGTCACTGTTGTAATGTAGGAAACACGGCAGCCAATTTGCGCACAGCAAGATCCCACAAACAGCAACGAGCTAAATGACCGGATGATCTGTTTTCAGTGATGTTGGTTGAGGGATAAATATTGGCCCCAGGACACCGGGGAGAACTCCCCTCTGCTCTTCTTAAAAGATCCCACGGCCACTATTTTGATATCCAAACTGAGAGGGCAGAGACAGGGCCTCGGTTTAACGTCCCATCTGAAAGTCGGCACCTCTGACAGTGCAGCACTCCCTCAGTACCGCATTGGGAGTGTCAGCCTGGATTATGGGCTTGTGTCTCTATAGAGTGGGGCTCGAACCCACAACTTTCTTAACTCAGAGGTGAGAGCGCTGCCCACTGAGTCACGGTGGGCACCCGAGGGCCTACTCCTAATCTTCTTTGCACCCGTTGGTTTATTTTTCAGCTCTGAGCTGGACATGTTTTTCCGTATCCCAGTGATTGGATAATGTGGTCAGTCGAGGAGCAGAAATGGACACAACACATAAGACGAGTTAGTGGTCACAAGGAAAGCCTTTAAAGAAGGAACTTGCATTTATATAGCGCCTTTCACAACCTCTGCAAGCCCCAAAGTGCTTCACAGCCAATGAAATACTTATTCCATTCTCCAATTCTTTGTAAATAATTAACTAAAACTTTCAAGGAAAATTAATTTAAAAAACACACCTTTTTTTTAATGCCCCTATGATTTTTTTTTCCTGGGTTTTTGCTGGCAGCGGTGTCCTGGAGATTAATCTTTAATTCCTGAAGACTCCAGGACAATCCTGGAGGGTTGGCAAATCCTATCACCCTAGGCTGCATACAGCAGCGAGAGGCTCAGACACGCCAACACATACAAAACGGCCCTGTTTTAGAAAGTGTGCCAATGATGCAGAGTGGCAGATTATGGGGGTGACGGTTCAGTTACTGTTTCTCGTTAAACGAAGGACAGATTTCACCCGCCCTCCCGTTCCAGCCCGCAGCGTTTAAAACCCCTCCCCATCCTCAAACTTTTCTGTACCTGTGCATCCTCAAGGGCCCGGGCCTGATCGGCTTCCCCTTCCTCTCTGTTGCCCTTTTATATAAAAAAAAACAGAACAGAAACAGCACCGTAAGGCAAAGCAACTTTAAGACACAGTTTTAGAAAACGAGCGGCGGGGGGGGGTTTTAATCGGAGCTGGAATCAGCTCTGCTGTGTTTGCCCCCCCCTCCCCGTCTCCCTACCCCAGGGGGCAGCGCTGGCTCAGGCTTCCTGCAATATAATCGAGATCCACACGGTCGATTACCCGGCATGGAATAATTATAAAGGCTCATGGAATGTTGGCCTTTATCCCGGGGGCTGGAATACAAAGGGGTGGAAATGATGGTAACGTGAGATAGAGCTCTGGTGAGACCCCCATCAGCAGAAACAGCTTTCAATTCTGGGCACCGCACCTCAGGAAGGATAGACTGGCCTTGGAGGTCAGCGCAGATTCACCAGAATGATACCGGGACTAAAAGTAAATTACGAGGACCGGTTGCATGAACTAGGCCTGTATTCCCTAGAATATAGAAAATTAAGGGGTGATCTAATTGAGGTGTTTAAGATGATTAAAGGATTTGATAGGGTCGATAGAGAGAAACTATTTCCTCTGGTGGGGGGAGTCCAGAACAAGGGGGCAGAACCTTAAAATTAGAGCCAGGCCGTTCAGGGGTGATGTCAGGAAGCACTTCTTCACACAAAGGGGAGTGGAAATCTGGAACTCTCTCCCCCAAAAAGCTGTTGAGGCTGGGGGTCAATTGAAAATGTCAAAACTGAGATTGTTAGATCTTTGTTGGGTGAGGGTATTAAGGGTTACGGAAGCAAGGCAGGAAAATGGAGTTAAAGTACAGATCAGCCATGATCTAATTGAATGGCGGAACAGGCTCGAGGGGCTGAATGGCCTCCTCCTGTTCCTATGTTCCTTCCTATGAATCAACACCTTCGGGAGGGCAGTGAGCATCACCGGGAGAGAAAAATAACACACGCGAGCCAGTTAAAACATTTTAACAGTGGGTTTTAGCAAAAAAAAAACCCCCACTGGTGGGCCCAAGGCCCTTAATTCCCATTCAGTTGCTGGTTTGCTAAATTCTGATCCAATTCAGTTAAACTCAATCAATCCCCCTCCACAACTCCAAGGGCCTGAGTCATTGTCCCCCAAATTAGCCTCCCCTGTTTTGAAGAAAGACTTGCATTTATATGACGCCTTTCACAATCTCAGCACATCCCAAAGCGTTTCACAGCCAATGAAATACTTATTCCATTCTACAATTTTCTTTTGGTCACAAAAAGCTTCAAAGAAAGTGAAGCAAAAAAAAAAAAACCACATTATTTTTTTTAATACCCCCTGTGATTTTTTTTCCTCTCCGGGGTTTTGCTTGCAGTAGTGTCCGGGAGCATCTCACCTTCACTTCCCGGAGACTCCAGGACAATCCTCAGCCCCTCCAACATATACAGCAAAACGGTCGTCTTTTGGAAAGTGTGCCTGTGACGCCCAGAGGCAGGGACCTGACACTGCGATTGCTGGAGTTTTCAGTGAGGGATAGCACAAGGCCCATTCAGAACCACAGGAATGTTCCAGCAGCGGGAAGAGGCCATTCGGCCCACCCAGTCTGTGTTTTCCTCCTTCCCACCCCACCTAGTCTAATCCCACTCTCTTGCTCACATGTCCTTTAATATCCCTCCTTTTTTTTTGAAGTACCGTCTAATTCCCTTTTAAAAGTTGGGGGGGGGGGCGCGGAGGTTGCACTTGCCCTGGACTAGGGAGGGGTATAAAAAGATATAAATCAGACAGGGCCCCCGCTCCTGATTTCTATCCCACAAGACCAGGGTGGTGGAAGCAGATTCAGTAGCGACTTTCAAAGGGGAATTGGATAAATATTTGAAAAGGGAAAATTTGCAGGGCTACGGGGAAAGAGCAGGGGAGAGTGGGACTGATCGGATAGCTCTTTCAAAGGGCCGGCACAGGCACGATGGGCTGAATGGCCTCATCCTGTGCTGTACTTACTATGTTTGCTATGACGACCCTGCCACAAAATACACGTTGGGTGAGAATGCGATCGGGATCTTGAGACGTTGGTGAAAGACGGTCACATAACCCCAAAACCCAAAGGCAGCGAGCTCCAATGGAAGGGAATCACGGGATTGAAGCTTCGGGGATAGGAGGAAAGGCAGAGTGAGGAGTTTGGACTGGGGTGGAGGGGACAACTTAAATCCGATCTGAAAGCCCTAGGAAGTTCTGCGCTGAGTCTTGATTCAGCTCGTACCTGGATCAGCGAGATCAGGAGCCTCTTAAAATGGCCAGACGTATCGGAGCTCAGGTCGTCCTCCAAGCTCTTGTGATAGGCTGCGGAGAGAAACAACAAAAAAGGAACGGCATATCGGGGTTAGTGTAACGCGACAAGAGCAGTACTATCAATAATAGAATGGGCAGGTCACAGTCAGAAGGCCGTGCGCTCGAGTCCCACTACAGAGAATTGAGCCCATCATCCAGGCTGACACTCCCAGTGCCAGTGTTGAGGGAGTGCTGCACTGTCGGAGGTGCCGTCTTTCGGGAGGAGACGTTAAACCGATGGCCCCGTCTGCCCCTCTCAGGTGGACGTTAAAAGACCTGGCCACTATTTCGAAGAAGAGCAGGGGGAGTTCCCCCACCCCCGGTGTCCTGGGCCAATATTTATCCCTCAACCAACATCACTGCTGTTTGTGGGATGTTCCTGAACTCCAAAACAAATAATTGGCCATGAGTTGCCCATCTCCAAACCCGCACCGTCACCCCCTGTGCTCACTGACCTACATTGGCTCCCAGTACAGCAACACCTCCAATTTAACATTCTCCTCAATCCGAATCCCTCACACTCTTAGCTACTTCAGGCTGCTATGCGGAGGGGCAGAAGAGGAATGATATAAAATGGGAGCGCAAGTCCCAACCCCTCCCCCCAACTTCCTCAATACAGCCCAGGGAATGAAAAGCCACCCATCGTGAGTGGGTACTTACTCTCCTTGTAGGTCTCGTTGATGTCCCTTATCTCCTGGTTTGTCCTCGTGGTCAAGACCTCTATCAGGACCCTCTCATCGGTGCCGACTCCCTGCGTCGGAGACAGAACCACAGTCAACGTTAACACGCTGGCCCTCTCCTTGGGTCTGTCTGTGGGGGTCGAGGTACCCGTAAAGTACGCTCGGGGTTTTGTTAAAGATCCCACGGCACTATCAGAAGAGGAGTGGGTAATCCTTCAGGTGGAGAGGCTGGAGAAGCTGGGACTGTTCTCCTTGGAGCAGAGAGGGTCAAGGGGGAGATTTATTGGAAGCGTTCAAAATCATGAGGGGTTTTGATGGAGTAAATAAGGAGAAACTGTTTCCAGTGGCAGAAGGGTCAGATTTCAGATAATTGGCAAAAGAACCAGAGGGGAGATGAAGAGAATTTTTTCTTAACGCGGGTAAGTTGTTACCCTCAGGCTCAAAGGGCCGAATGGCCTCATCCTGCTCCTATTTTCTATGTTATGATCTGGAATGCGCTGCCTGAGAGGGCGGTGGAAGCAGATTCAAGAGTAACTTTCAAAAGGGAATTGGATAAATACTTGAAGGGGGAGAAATGTGCAGGGGCTTTGGGGGAAAGAACAGGGGGGAGTGGGGATAATTGGATAGCTCTTCCAAAGAGCCGGCACGGGCACGATGGGCCGAATGGCCTCCTCCTGTGCCGTAAGATTCTATGATTGTAAAATCCCACGGCATTATTTGGAAGAGGCGTTCTCTCGGTGTCCCGGGCTCCGACGTTTCTCCCTCAAACAATCGCCACGAAAAAAATGTCACTTATCTTGTTGCTGTTCATGGGACCTTGTCGTGCACCAATCGGCTAAAAGACAGCAGTGACTGTACCTCAGGATTAATTCATTGGCTGTGCAGTGCTTCGGGGGACGTCCTGAGGATGTGAAAGATTCCATAGAAACGCAAATTCTTTCCTTCCTCACCCGAAGGCCCACGTTGGTGCATTGAGAACCCCCCCCGCCTTTCCAGTAGGGTTATTGGATGGGGACCCTGGTTGATTCTTTTTTTTAATATACCCCCCCGCCCCCCCATCCCAGGTCAGAAGGTCAACTGTGGTGCCACATGACCCAGATCAGCTGACTCAGCGCAAAGAAAGAACTCGCATTTATAGAGCACCTTCCATGACCTCGGGACGTCCCAAAGCGCTTTACAGCCAATGGAGAACTTTTGAAGTGCAGTCACTGTTGTAATGTAGGAAACGCGGCAGCCAATTCGCGCACAGCAAGATCCCGCAAGCAGCAACGTGATAATGAGCGGATAATCTGTTTTTTTTTTAAGTGATGTTGGTTGAGGGATAATTATTGGCCCCAGGACACCAGGGGGGAACTCCCCCTGCTTCTGCTTTGAAATAGTGGGCCGTGGGATCTTTTACATCCGACCGGAGAGGGCAGACGGGGGCCTCGGTTTAACGTCTCATCCAAAAGACGGCACCTCCGACAGTGCAGCGCTCCCTCGGTCCTGCGCTGGGTGGGGGGGTGTGGGGCGAAGTCAGCCTGGATTATGTGCTCAAGGGGACTTGAACCTTCTCACTCAGCAGGTGAGAATGCTGCCCAGTGAGCCACGGCCGACACAATTAACAGATGAGGGACTGGCCCTGGCCATTCTCGGACTGTGCGGTCCAGTTCCACACCGGGGAGCACTCACACACTGAACCAGTGCGGAAGAGGGTGATGTGATGCTTGGGGGGCTTGGAGAGATTTTTTTTGCTGGTACAACCACGAGTTCTACCGAGCTGTAAAATCATAGAATCATACAGCTGCCCCCAGCAAGGAGGGAGAAGGAAGTTGGAGGGGGGAGAAGGCGGAGAACGTTCAGTTCATATCCCATTTCCACTAACAGGTCTTCATTAATTATGAAAGGGTTCGATAGGGTACATGTTTTCACTTGCGGGGGAGTCCATGATTAGGGACCATTAATATAAGATGGTCACTAATAAATCCAATAAGGATTTCAGAAGACACTTCTTTACCCAGAGAGTGGTGAGAATGTGGAACTTGCTACCACAAGGAGTAGTTGAGGTGAATAACATCGACGCATTTAAAGGGGAAGCTGGATAAACACACGAGGGAGAAAGGAATAGAAGGATATGCTGATAGGGTGAGATGAAGTAGGGAGGGAGGAGGCTCGTGTGGAGCATAAACACCGGCATGGACCAGTTGGAGCGAATAAATGTAAGTCTTTCTTTCTTTTCCCTGTAGAGTTAAGGGGGTTCCCACAGTCGGAACATTTCCCAATGGCCAGAGATAAAGGCCTAACCGCAGAGGCCCAACTGCAGGCCTCAGTCCGACCCTCTCGCCTACAGAGTGTGACGATGAGGAGCAAGGTGTAAACACACAGCGCAGTTCTTACCTGGATGGCTTTCTGCAGCTGTTTAGCATCAAACTGAGCTGGGGTCATCATCAGACCCAGTAGGATCTTCTGTAAGGTCCCACCAATCTCCGATTTCAGGTCTGCCATCAGATCCTATGAGAGGGGGGAATAAAAAAACTTTTAGAGATATTGGGAATCAAGTGGTTTGCTGCATCAGCGTAGGATCGCAGAATATTCCAGAGTGGAAACATGCCATTCGGCCCATCGAGTCTGCACTGGTGCTTAACTCTACAAGGCACCGAGTCTAATCCCACTCTCCTTCCCACCCCCCATACCCTTTAATATCCCACCCAGTCTAATCCCACTCTCCCGCTCACTCCCCATACCCTTTAATATCCCACCCAGTCTAATCCCACTCTCCCGCTCACTCCCCATACCCTTTAATATCCCATCCAGTCTAATCCCACTCTCCTTCCCACCCCCCCATACCCTTTAATATCCCACCCAGTCTAATCCCACTCTTCCGCTCACTCCCCATACCCTTTAATATCCCACCCAGTCTAATCCCACTCTCCCCCTCACTCCCCATACCCTTTAATATCCCACCCAGTCTAATCCCTCTCTCCCCCTCACTCCCCGTACCCTTTAATATCCCACCCAGTCTAATCCCACTCTCCTATTCCCTTTCCCTCCTCTTTAATATCCCACCCAGTCTAATCCCACTCTCCTTCCCACCCCCCTACCCTTTAATACCCCCCCCAGTCTAATCCCACTCTCCTATTCCCTTTCCCTCCTCTTTAATATCCCACCCAGTCTAATCCCACTCACTCCCCGTACCCTTTAATATCCCACCCAGTCTAATCCCACTCTCCTTCCCACCCCCTACCCTTTAATATCCCACCCAGTCTAATCCCACTCTCCCCCTCACTCCCCGGACCCTTTAATATCCCGAATGGGTCCCGATATCCTTTAATAATCCTCTTTTTCAAGCATGTTTCTGATACCATTTTAATTGAATTTAAGGATTCTGCTTCAAGAACGGTTCAGGAACATAGGAACTGGAGTAGGCCATTCAGCCCCTCGTGCCTGCTCCCCCATTTGATGAGATCCTGGCTGATCTGTGATCGAGCTCCATATACCTGCCTTTGGCCCGTTTCCCTTTAATACCTTGTGGCAGAGAATTCCACATTCCGACCACCCTCTGTCTGAAGACCTTTCTTTCTAACTTCCTTCCCGCAAAATCAGTGATGGCGACGGAGTGAATTTGCAAAGCACCTCCTCACATGGTAGAATATCTCAAACCATTTTGCAAGGGGAGAAGAGGACACACAGTCACTCAGGTAAAGTGGGGCTCGACTGTCGAGACCGTGAGGAGGAGGAGCAGGATAACAAACTGCACTTTAAAGTCTCGCCAACTGAAAATCAACATCCGGTGAGCTTTCGATGGACGATGGAATCAACTGGCTGCATTCCTCACCAGACATGGAAAGCTGCTGAGTGTCATTGTTTCACATCAGTGTGAGTGAGCAATTTAGAGACAGTCCCTTAGCAATCAGTCTCTGACTACGTCGCAATGAGGGAACCAGTTACATCCAGAGCTCACCAATTCTGGCCTCTTGCCCATCCCCGATTTCCATCGCTCCACCATTGGCGGCCGTGCCTTCAGCTGCCTGGGCCCTCAGCTCTGGAATTCCCTCCCTAAACCTCTCCGCCTCTCTCTCCTCCTTTAAGACGCTCCTTAAAACCTACCTCTTTGACCAAGCTTTTGGTCAACTGTCCTAATATCTCCTTACGTGGCTCAGTGTCAAATTTTGTTTGATAATCGCTCCTGTGAAGCGCCTTGGGATGTTTTAATACATTAAAGGCGCTATATAAATGCAAGTTGTTGTTGTCTGCAAGGTAGAGTTTGCAAGCAAATCCCGAGCTGATGTGCAAAATTCCTGTTTTACACTTTAATAAAGGGGAAAGAGCAGGGCAGTGGGACTAATTGAATAGCTATTGCAAAGAGCCAGCACGGGCACAATGGGCCGAATGGCCTCCTTCTGTGCTGTATCATTCTATGATTCCACGTCGTGGACCAGTTATCCCCTGGCTTTAAAATAGGAACTTTTAAGGTCAGGAAAAGGCCGTTAACTCTGACAATCCAGCCCCTTTGATCAGTCTGAACCCCAGCTCCCTGCCATCTCACCATAAACCCCAATCCCCTTGCTCTCCAGAAATATATCTGATTGTCTTTTGAACCCATGGCTGCTTCAATGGCCATCCTGATATTTTTTTTTTATTCGTTCATGGGATGTGGGCGTCGCTGGCGAGGCCGGCATTTATTGCCCATCCCTACTTGCCCTCGAGAAGGTGGTGGTGAGCCGCCTTCTTGAACCGCTGCAGTCCGTGTGGTGAAGGTTCTCCCACAGTGCTGTTAGGAAGGGAGTTCCAGGATTTTGACCCAGCGACAATGAAGGAACGGCCGATATATTTCCAAGTCGGGATGGTGTGTGACTTGGAGGGGAACGTGCAGGTGGTGTTGTTCCCATGTGCCTGCTGCTCTTGTCCTTCTAGGTGGTAGAGGTCGCGGGTTTGGGAGGTGCTGTCGAAGAAGCCTTGGCGAGTTGCTGCAGTGCATCCTGTGGATGGTACACACTGCAGCCACAGTGCGCCGGTGGTGAAGGGAGCGAATGTTTAGGGTGGTGGATGGGGTGCCAATCAAGCGGGCTGCTTTATCTTGGATGGTGTCGAGCTTCTTGAGTGTTGTTGGAGCTGCACTCATCCAGGCAAGTGGAGAGTATTCCATCACACTCCTGACTTGTGCCTTGTAAATGGTGGAAAGGCTTTGGGGAGTCAGGAGGTGAATCACTCGCCGCAGAATACCCAGCCTCTGACCTGCTCTCGTAGCCACAGTATTTATATGGCTGGTCCAGTTAAGTTTCTGGTCAATGGTGACCCCCAGGATGTTGATGGTGGGGGATTCGGTGATGGTAATGCCGTTGAATGTCAAGAGGAGGTGGTTAGACTCTCTCTTGTTGGAGATGGTCATTGCCTGGCACTTATCTGGCGCGAATGTTACTTGCCACTTATGAGCCCAAGCTTGGATGTTGTCCAGGTCTTGCTGCATGCGGGCTCGGACTGCTTCATTATTTGAGGGGTTGTGAATGGAACTGAACACTGTGCAGTCATCAGCGAACATCCCCATTTCTGACCTTATGATGGAGGGAAGGTCATTGATGAAGCAGCTGAAGATGGTTGGGCCTAGGACACTGCCCTGAGGAACTCCTGCAGCAATGTCCTGGGGCTGAGATGATTGGCCTCCAACAACCACTACCATCTTCCTTTGTGCTCGGTATGACTCCAGCCACTGGAGAGTTTTCCCCCTGATTCCCATTGACTTCAATTTTACTAGGGCTCCTTGGTGCCACACTCGGTCAAATGCTGCCTTGATGTCAAGGGCAGTCACTCTCACCTCACCTCTGGAATTCAGCTCTTTTGTCCATGTTTGGACCAAGGCTGTAATGAGGTCTGGAGCCGAGTGGTCCTGGCGGAACCCAAACTGAGCATCGGTGAGCAGGTTATTGGTGAGTAAGTGCCGCTTGATAGCACTGTCGACGACACCTTCCATCACTTTGCTGATGATTGAGAGTAGGCTGATGGGGCAGTAATTGGCCGGATTGGATTTGTCCTGCTTTTTGTGGACAGGACATACCTGGGCAATTTTCCACAGTGTCGGATAGATGCCAGTGTTGTAGCTGTACTGGAACAGCTTGGCTAGAGGCGCAGCTAGTTCTGGAGCACAAGTCTTCAGCACTACAGCTGGGATGTTGTCGGGGCCCATAGCCTTTGCTGTATCCAGTGCACTCAGCCGTTTCTTGATATCACGTGGAGTGAATCGAATTGGCCGAAGACTGGCTTCCGTGATGGTGGGGATATCGGGAGGAGGCTGAGATGGATTATCCACTCGGCACTTCTGGCTGAAGATGGTTGCAAACGTTTCGGCCTTGTCTTTTGCACTCACGTGCTGGACTCCGCCATCATTGAGGATGGGGATGTTTGCAGAGCCTCCTCCTCCCGTTAGTTGTTTAATTGTCCACCACCATTCACGACTGGATGTGGCAGGACTGCAGAGCTTTGATCTGATCCGTTGGTTGTGGAATCGCTTAGCTCTGTCTATAGCATGTTGCTTCCGCTGTTTAGCATGCATGTAGTCCTGAGTTGTAGCTTCACCAGGTTGGCACCTCATTTTTAGGTACGCCTGGTGCTGCTCCTGGCATGCTCTTCTACACTCCTCATTGAACCAGGGTTGATCCCCTGGCTTGTTGGTAATGGTAGAGTGAGGAATATGCCGGGCCATGAGGTTACAGATTGTGCTGGAATACAATTCTGCTGCTGCTGATGGCCCACAGCACCTCATGGATGCCCAGTTTTGAGCTGCTAGATCTGTTCTGAATCTATCCCATTTAGCACGGTGGTAGTGCCACACAACACGTTGGATGGTGTCCTCAGTGCGAAGACAGGACTTCATCTCCACGAGGACTGTGCAGTGGTCACTCCTACCAATACTGTCATGGACAGATGCATTTGCGACAGGTAGATTGGTGAGGACGAGGTCAAGTAAGTTTTTCCCTCGTGTTGGTTCGCTCACCACCTGCCGCAGGCCCAGTCTGGCAGCTATGTCCTTCAGGACTCGGCCAGCTCGGTCAGTAGTGGTGCTACCGAGCCACTCTTGGTGATGGACATTGAAGTCCCCCACCCAGAGTACATTCTGTGCCCTTGCTACCCTCAGTGCTTCCTCCAAGTGGTGCTCAACATGGAGGAGGACTGATTCATCAGCTGAGGGAGGGCGGTAGGTGGTAATCAGCAGGAGGTTTCCTTGCCCATGTTTGACCTGATGCCATGAGATTTCATGGGGTCCGGAGTCAATGTTGAGGACTCCCAGGGTCACTCCCTCCTGACTGTCTATCACTGTACCGCCACCTCTGGTGGGTCTGTCCTGCCGGTGGGACAGGACATACCCAGGGATGGTGATGGAAGAGTCTATTGTAAGTCCTTTCTATTGTAAGTCTATTGTAAGTCCTTTCTTACCCCCTGGATTTCTCATTATCTCTGTAACTTGCTCTGAAGAACCGAACCAGAGGTTGCAGTACCGTGGGGAGCCTGCTAGTGGCACTGGTGCAAACAATGACCAGTGCAGCTCAACACCGCCACCAAAGGGCACCTGCAGGTACTGCAGATCTCAGCGCCGTTCCTGTTGAACTGAACTCAAACATGGGAAGTCCATGAACTGCGTCCCTCTGATCTGGGATTCACTGCCTGAAAGGGCGGTGGAAGCAGATCCAATGGTAACTTTCAACAGGGAACTGGATAAATACGTGAAGGGGAAAGCTTGCAGGGCTACGGGGAAAGAGCAGGAGAGTTTTTTGGGTCACCTGTCCAAATATCTCCTGATCGTAGTATCATAGTCGGTACAGCAAAGGACGAGGCCTTTCGGCCCATCGTGCCTGAGCCGGCTCTTTGAAAGAGCTATCCAATCGCAGCAACTCGCCAAGGCTTCTTCGACAGCACCTCCCAAACCCGCGACCTCCACCACCTAGAAGGACAAGGGCAGCAGGCGCATGGGAACACCACCTGCACGTTCCCCTCCAAGTCACACACCATCCCGACTTGGAAATATATCGCCGTTCCTTCATCGTCGCTGGGTCAAAATCCTGGAACTCCCTTCCTAACAGCACTGTGGGAGAACCTTCACCACACGGACTGCAGCGGCTCACCACCACCTTCTCAAGGGCAATTAGGGATGGGCAATAAATGCCGGCCTCGCCAGCGACGCCCACATCCCATGAATGAATTAAAAAAAGGCGCTATACAAATGCAAGCTTTTGTTGTCTGCAAGGTAGAGTTTGCAAGCAAATCCTGAGCTGATGTGTAAAAATCCTGTTTTATACTTTAATAAAGGGGAAGGAGCAGGGGGAGTGGGACTAATTGAATAGCTATTGCAAAGAGCCAGCATGGGCACAATGGGCCGAATGGTCTCCTTCTGTGCTGTATCATTCTATGATTCCACGTCATGGATCAGTTATCCCGTGGCTTTAAAATAGGAAATTTAAGGTCAAGAAAGGGCCATTAACTCTGACAATCCAGCCCCTTTGATCAGTCTGAACCCCAGCTCCCCGCCTTCTCACCATAAACCCCAATCCAATTAGTCCCACTCCCCTGCTCTTTCCCCGTTTTCCCTTCAAGTGTTTATCCAATTCTCTTTTGAAAGTTACTATTGAATCTGCTTTCACCGCCCTTTCAGGCAGCGCATTCCAGATCATAACAACTCGCTGCTTAAAATTTGTTTCCCTCATGTCACCTCTGGCTATTTTGCCGATCACCTTAAATCTGTGTCCTCTGGTTACCAACCCTTCTGCCACTGGAAACAGTTTCTCCTTGTTTACTCTATCAAAACCCTTCATGATTTTGAACACCTCCATTAAATCTCCCCTTAACCTTCTCTGTCCTAAGGAGAACGCTGGCGTTGATGTGGAATCAATGCAATCTAGAGAAACAACAGGCCGGGAGGTGTCTAACACCACAGGTTGTCGGTAAGTGGTTCGAGTGTCCAGCGGCCCTGTGACCGTCTACACCGAGGAGGCTGATCCCCTGGGTGATGGGGCGGGTGACGTACTCTGCCGAGCTGGGACTTGAACTGCTGACGCAGCTGCTGCCTCTGCGCGTTGCTTCTCTGGGTGATTATGTTGATGATCGTGTCTTCGTCGGTGCCTGAAATAAAGAAACCAGACAGGAGACGTCAAACGTCACTCTGCGTTTCAAGCCAGACGTCCATTTCCCAAACACGGTAAAAACACAGGAGAATTTTCTGGAACAGGCAAGGCAATTAAAATCTGTAAAGTCTGTCTCTTTTTTTTTTGATATCCACTCATCATATCCCTAACACGTCCAGCTGCCTCTCGAACCCCCACTGTTTAAGTTGTCAGCCATGGCTCAATGAGTAGCACTCTCGCCTCTGAGTCATGGATTTAAGTCCCACTCCAAGAGGCTTGAGCGTGTAATCTCTGCTGACACTCCACAGTGCCAGTATTGAGGGAGTGCTGCACTGTTGGAGGTGCCGTCTTTCAGGTGACTTGTTAAACTGAGGCCCTGTATGCCCTCCCAGGTGGGTGTAAAAGAAATAGCAGGGGTGTTCTCCCTGGTGTCCCGGCCAACATCACTAAAAAATAGATTATCTTGTGGGATCTTGCTGTGCGCAAATCGGCTGCCGCGTTTCCTACATTACAACAGTGACTACACTCCTGAAAGTACTTAATTGGCTATGAAGCACTTTGGGACATCCTAAGGATGTGGAAGGCACTATATAAATGCAAGTCCTTTCTCATCATTTACTCGAATTCCGGGAGTCGCTCTGTGAAATCCAGTTCCCTTATTCTGCCAGAAACCCCCTAGGCCCATTTTCACAGACACTGCATCAACCTCAGGGTCCTCACTGAACCGTGCGGCACGTGTGGGCCTGGCTGTCTCGCCCACACACTACCCAGCAAGAGGTCACTGCTCAGCTAACGGGCAGTGACCAAAGCAGCTTTTAAGGGTTAAATACTTGAGGCAGAGGAGACTGCACGGCCGAGGGGGGAGAGCAGGGCGGGGAGATTAGCTTTGGATTGTGAATGTCTACGCCTCGAAACCATTGTCCATAAAATTCTTCTAAAAGGAAATTAGGTAGCTGCTAAAAAAAAGGGATGTGAAAGGGACTGGGGAGGGAACGAGAGCGTCTTTAAAATTTATTTATGTGGGCGTCACTGGCATTTATTGCCTGAGAATCAGTTTGATCGAACTGTGTGGTTTGGTAGGCCACAAGAGGGCAGTTATGAGTCAACCACATTGGTGTGGGCACTGGAGTCACATATAGGCCCAGACCGGGTAAGGACGGCAGGTTTCCTTCCCTAAAAGGACAGTCGTGAACCAGTTGGGTTTTTACGACAATCCGACAGCTTCACGGCCACTTTTACTGAAACCAGCTTTTTATTTCCAGATTTTTTTGCAACTGAATTCAAATTCACAAACTGCTCCATATCGGGGACTGCGGACTCACATTCTCTGGATTGTTAGTCCAGTGATGTAACCGCGACACTGCCATATCCGTGGGATTAGACTGGGTAGCTCGTGGAAAAGAAAAACACACACCAGCTCTACCCTGATGGGCCGAATGGCCTGTTTCTGATCTGGAACATAGGGACAGGAGGAGGCCATTCAGCCCCCCCCCCCCCCCCCCCGAGCCAGTTCCACCATTGAATGAGATCATGGCTGATCTGTATCCGAACTCCATCCACCCGCCTTGGCTCTAGATCCCTAAATACCCTCGGCTAGCAAAAATCAATCGATCGCAGATTTAAAGAACATAAGAACATAAGAAATTGGAGCAGGAGTAGGCCAATCGGCCCCTCGAGCCTGCTCCGCCATTCAATAAGATCATGGCTGATCTGATCCCAACCACAAATCTAAAGAACACAAGAAGTCGGAGCAGGACCCGGCCACATAGCCCCTGGGCCCTCTCCGCCACCCACAGGGCATTGACCGATCCGAACTCAGCTTCATGTCCAATTTCCTGCCCGCTCCCCATAACCCCTAATTCCCTTTACTTCTAGGAAACTGTCTATTTCTGTTTTAAATTTATCTAATGATGTAGCTTCCACAGCTTCCTGGGGCAGCAAATTCCACAGACCTGCCACCCTCTGAGTGAAGAAGTTTCTCCTCATCTCAGTTTTGAAAGAGCAGCCCCTTATTCTAAGATTATGCCCCCTAGTTCTAGTTTCACCCATCCTTGGGAACATCCTTACTGCATCCACCCGATCAAGACCCTTCACAATCTTATATGTTTCAATAAGATCGCCTCTCATTCTTCTGAACTCCAATGAGTAGAGTCCCAATCTACTCAACCTCAACTCATACGTCCGCCCCCTCATCCCCGGGATTAACCGAGTGAACCTTCTTTGTACTGCCTCGAGAGCAAGTATGTCTTTTCTTAAGTATGGAGACCAAAACTGTATGCAGTATTCCAGGTGCGGTCTCACCAATACCTTATATAACTGCAGCAATACCTCCTTGTTTTTATATTCTATCCCCCTAGCGATAAAAGCCAACATTCCGTTGGCCTTCTTGATCACCTGCTGCACCTGCATACCAACTTTTTGATTTTCTTGCACTAGGACCCCCAGATCCCTTTGTACTGCAGTACTTTCCAGTCTCTCGCCATTAAGAAAATAACTTGCTCTCTGATTTTTCCTGCCAAAGTGCATAACCTCACATTTTCCAATATTATATTGCATCTGCCAAATCTCCGCCCACTCACCCAGCCTGTCTATATCCCCTTGCAGGTTTTTTATGTCCTCCTCACTCTCTACTTTCCCTCCCATCTTTGTATCATCTGCAAATTTAACTGAGCATCTACTGCTTTTTGTGGGAGAGAGTTCCACATTTCTACCACCCTTTGTGTGAAGAAATGTTTCCTGACTTCTCTCCTGAATGGCCTGTCTCTGATTTTAAGGTTATGCCCCCTTGTCCTAGATTCCCCCACCAGCGGAAAAAGTTTCTCTCCATCTACCCTATCAATTCCTTTCAAAATCCTAACAACCTCAATCAAATCACCCCTTAACCTTCTATATTCCAGGGAACACAAGGCTAGTTTATGGAATCTCTCCCCATAATCTAACCCTTGGAAGTCCTGGTAACATTCTGGTGAATCTGCGCTGCACTCCCTCCAAGGCCAATTATATCCTTCCTGAGGTGCGGTGCCCAGAACTGTACGCAGTATTTCCAGATGTGGTCTAACCGATTCTCTGCACAAATACTGACCGATTCCTTTCATTGCTTTGCGGAGTGTCTTGGCGTCCACTTCTGGCTTGAAATCGTGAAACGAACGCACCGTCCCTTTCAACTGTTTGGAAAGAAAGCAGACTGTGTTGGCACGTGAGGGCAGAGTGCTGTGGAATGAGGTGGAGTGGGCTCGAGCAGTGAGTGTCAACCCCCGGGGAGTGCAGGCCCTGCATCTCTCAGTCCCCATGGTGGCGTGTCTGCACTGTTGCATGACATGGGGAGATGAGGACAATTATTTTTTTTACGCAGCGAGTGGTTGTGATCTGGAATGCGCTGCCTGAAAGGGCGGTGGAAGCAGATTCAATAGTAACTTTCAAAAGGGAACTGGATAAATACGTGAAAAAGAAAAATTTGCAGGGCTCTGGGGAAAGAGCAGGGGTGTGGGGCTAATTGGATAGCTCTTTCAAAGAGGCAGCACAGACTCGATGGGCCAAATGGCCATCTGTGCTGCATCATTCTATATGTATCCAATTTTCCCTCTTCTTCTCTCAAAGGCACTGACTGTTCCTGGGCCAGCTCCAAATCTCACCCCATTTGGCCATTCCTTGTGGGTAGACTAGGAGCGTCAGTGGACTATTTGACTGCAGTGGGCATCATAGCAGAAAACCCATCCAGATCATTTCAGCAGGAGTCACGGGATAGCGGTCAGCTGACTGTGTTTTCCCCCTCCCAACTGAGCTCAGGGAGACTAACATCAACTGAAGCACCTCAACTGCAATAGGGACTCATACCAGCTAACTCAGCACTCACCAGGGGCGAAACCTGGGGCCTGGTCAGTGTCCAGCAGTAACACACAGGGCTCTAGGTGCCTGTGTATATCCCAGTAACATGCAGGGCTCTAGGTGCCTGTGTATATCCCAGTGACACGCAGGGCTCTAAGTGCCTGTGTATATCCCAGTAACATGCAGGGCTCTAGGTGCCTGTGTATATCCCAGTAACACACAGGGGCTCTAGGTGCCTGTGTATATCTCAGTAACACACAGGGGCTCTAGGTGCCTGTGTATATCTCAGTAACACACAGGGCTCTAGGTGCCTGTGTATATCCCAGTAACATGCAGGGCTCTAGGTGCCTGTGTATATCCCAGTAACACACAGGGCTCTAGGTGCCTGTGTATATCTCAGTAACACACAGGGCTCTAGGTGCCTGTGTATATCTCAGTAACACACAGGGCTCTAGGTGCCTGTGTATATCCCAGTAACACACAGGGCTCTAGGTGCCTGTGTATATCCCAGTAACACACAGGGCTCTAGGTGCCTGTGTATATCTCAGTAACACACAGGGCTCTAGGTGCCTGTGTATATCCCAGTGCCACACGGGGCTCTCGGTGCCTGTGTATATCCCAGTAACACACAGGATTTAAACTTAATCCGAGACTCCATATGGTGAACTAGGTGGAAGGAGATTCCGGGGAAGCATTCAGTCGATTTATTAAGCGGCGACACCATAAGACAAGGAAAGAATCCTTCGGTTAGAGAGCGGGTGTCAGTGAGCAGGAATTAGTCGACGCTGGTGGGGAGTTTTCAGTCAGTCAGGCTCAATATGTTGGTACTTACCTTCCAACCTATTGTGAATGTGAGCAGCAGGGAGCAGTGTTAGTATAACAGGCAAGAGACACCAGCAAATCAAAGGGGCGGGGGCCACAAATTTCTTCACTTAAAGAGACAGTACCCCCAGTGTCAGCCGGGTATCGGAAAAGATTTCAGGTGTTTTTTTTAAATGAAAAGCATCCGGCACAGGCACGATGGGCCGAATGGCCCCCGCTGCGCTGTACGATTCAGTGATTCTACGATCTCATCAATACGAAATCATCATTAAAAATCTAGTGTAGGCTCACACTTCCTGTTGTCACGTCTCTTTTGATCACTCATTTACGCCAACCCTGAAACTGCCCGTGTAAAGATTGAGAATGGAAATCCTGTATGTAAACAGTGGCCAGTAACGGTGTAGTTGCAGGCTGTGGCCAGTAAGTGGCGCAGTGGAGTGAGTTTCTGAAGTCTCTTTTCCAATTCTGTCGCCATCTTGTGTGTATATATAAAAAAAACTTACATTCGTTAACTGGCTGCGGGCAACGTACAAGTGAGTGATTCTTTCAAAAGGGTAAAACTGAAACCAAGGTTTATTTTAACGTGTAGATGAAAATAGGGAGATAAATCAGAATCCCAAAATGTGTTTTCTTCCCCCTTTTCAGATGCTAACAGGCCTGTTTTATTATCCAATTTTATGGATAGATGGAAGGGACCAATTTCCGACTTTATGGGCTCATAGGTTTAAACTTTATATGTGACCCCGAGTGCCGTGACATAAGCCCAATCGGCCCTCAGACAACATGCTTGGACGCCTCTCGAAAGTGCCCCTGGATTGGTACAAACGTGAAACTAACACAAGGTGACCAGCGTTTAACGGAGAAACTGGGTTCACGTTTCATTGACAGTTGCGTTCCCTACATTACAACAGTCACTACACTTCAAAAGTACTTCAGTGGCTGCGAAGCGTTTTGGGACGTCCTGAGTCGTGAAAAGGCGCTATATAAATGCAAGTCCTTCCTTTCTTTCCAATACAAATCATCACATTCACGTCACCTCACGGTGCTGCACCTGAGGGACATCTCAAACAAAAAAAACACCCATTGCAATTCAGGGTTACCCTCAAATTTAAGCTGCCGGTAAGTTTTAAGGGGCGCCCGACTGGTTACGAGGGCTACCGTCTCTTTGAGATCCGAGTTGCGTGTTTCGTAGGAACAGATCAAAAGCAAGCTTGCAGTGAGCAGAAGGGGGAGGGTGGAGAGGGAGGGGGCGGGGGGGGGGGGGGGGGGGAGAGAGGGAGGGGGAGGGGCTCAAGCTAAGTGTGTAAACCAAACCTCGACTCTGGTGGAGGCGCTGAGTTCCCAAATCTGATAGGCAACCTGCGCAGCCTCAGGGAAGAATTCACCTGCGACACTGCAACGTCAAGGAACAGTACGAGTAGTGAGGCTCAAAGAAGGAATTGGGACTCCAAGAATAACAGAGAGAACACAAGGGGGAGGGCGGGGGGGGTGGGCGATATCATGCTTACAGCAGAGCCGGCACCATCCACTCCCAATCAGCTGCCTCCCCCCCGCCCCCCAACTAGAATCTTCACTGGAACATAGGAACAGGAGTAGGCCATTCAGCCCCTCGTGCCTGCTTCCGCCATTTGATAAGATCATGGCTGATCTGTGATCTAACTCCATATACCCGCCTTTGGCCCATATCCCTTAATACCTTTGGTTGACAAAAAGCTATCTCTCTCAGATTTAAATTTAGCAATTGAGCTAGCATCAATTGCCGTTTGCGGAAGAGAGTTCCAAACTTCTACCACCCTTTGTGTGTAGAAATGTTTTCTAATCTCACTCCTGAAAGGTCTGGCTCTAATTTTTAGACTGTGCCCCCAACTCCTAAAATCCCCAACCAGCGGAAATAGTTTCTCTCTATCCACCCTATCCGTTCCCCTTAATATCTTATAAACTTCGATCAGATCACCCCTTAACCTTCTAAACTCTAGAGAATACAACCCCAATTTGTGTAATCTCTCCTCGTAACTTAACTCTTGAAGTCCGGGTATCATTCTAGTAAACCTACGCTGCACTCCCTCCAAGGCCAATATGTCCTTCCGAAGGTGCAGTGCCCAGAACTGCTCACAGTACTCCAGGTGCGGTCTAACCAGGGTTTTGTATAGCTGCAGCATAACTTCTGCCCCCTTGTACTCTAGTCCTCTAGATATAAAGGCCAGCATTCCATTTGCCTTCTTGATTATGTTCTGCACCTGTTCATGACACTTCAATGATCTATGTACCTGAACCCCTAAGTCCCTTTGGACATCCACTGTTCTTAACTTTTTACCATTTAGAAAGTACCCTGTTCTATCCTTTTTTGATCCAAAGTGGATGACCTCACGTTTGTCTACATTGAATTCCATTTGCCACAGTTTTGCCCATTCACCTAATCTATCAATATCGCTTTGTAATTTTACGTTTTCATCTACACTGCTTACAATGCCACCAATCTTTGTGTCATCGGCAAACTTAGATCTGAGACTTTCTATGCCTTCATCTAAGTCGTTAATAAATATTGTGAATAATTGAGGCCCCAAGACAGATCCCAGCGGGACTCCACTAGTCACATCCTGCCAATGTGAGGACTTACCCATTATCCCTACTCTCTGTCGCCTTTTGCTCAGCCAACTTCCTAACCAAGTCCGTACTTTTCCCTCGATTCCATGGGCTTCTACCTTAGCTAACAGTCTCTTATGTGGGACCTTATCAAATGCCTTCTGGAAGTCCATATAAATAACATCAGGCAAAGCCTCAAGTAAGACGTTGCCTCATTGCAACACTCTCAACGCCAACCACCTCCCGAATGACCAACCCAACCCAGGTTCTTGATTCCCGGGTCAAGGGTACTGCTGAACTATGTGTCCAAATCCAAAATGTGGGGTCTCTCCGTTATCCACCACTTCCCATTACACACTGGGGTGAGGTGAATGGAGGTCCCCTTCGTTGTAGCAGATAAAAAGGGCCTCCATCTTTGATTTCCTTGTCCCCATTAAAACCGTTACTCTCTCTCACTCTGGTCGCTCCCCTTGCTACGGCCCCAATCTCCACTCCCTTAAGTCCAAGAGATGGAGACTTAAACGTTTATGGCGGCCAACTGGTTTAGCCATTCATCGCCAGATCTGGCTGGACCACATAAGGCACCATCGGGTCCTGCTCTCCTCTGCCAAAACTACTCACTATTCCAGGATCATCCTGGAATGCAAAGATAACCCCCGGCTTCTCTTCTCCACTACAAACCGTCTTCTTAAACCCCTCTCCCCTGCTCCCTCCACCCTCGCCTTCAAAAAGTGCGAGGAGCTCATGGGCTTCTTTGTCACTAAGATTGAGACCATCTGTCCAACTGCCTCTGTCGCTGCCCTCCCTTCCTCTAGCCCACCGAGCCAAACTTCCCCTACGGATCCCCCCTGCCCTAGCCCTGAACTTGCATCTTTCTCTAGTTTCTCCCCTCATGCCCTCTCCGAGCTCATCTTGACCATGAGACCCACCTCCTACTCCGTCGACCCTATTCCCCCCAAACTGCTGACCACCCAACTTCCCTTCCTGGCCCCCATGTTAGCTGATATTGTTAACGGTTCCCTCTCCTTAAAGTCTGCCCTCATCACCCCCCCTCCTCAAAAAACCCCTCTGTCCTTGCAAACTCCCGCCCCATCCCCAACCTCCCTTTCCTCTCCAAAGTCCTTGAACGTGTTGTCACCTCCCAAATCCGTGCCCATCTTTCCCACAACTCTGTGTTTGAATCCCTCCAATCAGGTTTCTGCCCCGCCACAGTACTGAAACGGCCCTTATCAAAGTCACAAATGACGTCCTATGTGACTGTGACCGTGGTAAACTATCCGTCCTCATCCTTCTCCACCTGTCTGCAGCCTTTGACACGGTTGATCACACCGTCCTCCCCCAACGCCTCGTCTCCGTTCTCCAGCTGGGTGGGACTGCGCTCGCCTGGTTCCATTCTTATCTATCCAGTCGTAGCCAGAGAATCGCCTGCAATGGCTTCTCTTCCCGCTCCCGTACCGTTACCTCTGGAGTCCCCCAAGGATCTATCCTTCGCCCCCTCCTATTGCTCATCTACATGCTGCCCCCCGGCGACATCACCGAAAACGTGTCAGATTCCACATGTACACTGACGGCATCCAGCTCTACCTCACCACCACCTCCCTCGACCCCTCCTCTGTCTCTCATTTGTCATATTGCTTGTCTGACATGAACTAAGATTTCCTCCAAATAAATATTGGGAAGACCGAAGCCATTGTCTTTGGTCCCGGCCACAAACTCCATTCCCTAGCCATCGACTCCATCCCTCTCCCTGGCCACTGTCTGAGGCTGAATCAGACCATTCTCAACCTTGGCGTCCTCTTTGACCCTGAGATGAACTTCCAACCACATATCCGCTCCATCACCAAGACCGCCAACTACCATCTCCATAACATCTCCCGTCTCCGCCCCTGCCTCAGCTCATCTGCTGCTGAAACCCTCATCCGTGCCTTTGTTACCTCCAGACTGGACTATTCCAATGCTCTCCTGGCCGGCCTCCCATCTCACACCCTCCATAAACTTGAACTCATCCAAAGCTCTGCTGCCCCGTATCCAAACTCGCACCAAGTCCCGTTCACCCATCACCCCCTGTGCTCGCTGACCTACATTGACACCCGGTCCAGGAACGCCTCGATTTTAAAATTGTCATCCTTGTTTTCGAGTCCCTCCATGGCCTCGCCCCTCCCTATCTCTGTAACCTCTTCCAGCCCTACAACCCTCCGAGATCTCTGCGCTCCTCCAATTCTGGCCTCTTGCGCATCCCCCGATTTTAATCATTCCACCATTGGCTGCTGTGCCTTCAGCCACCTTGGCCCTAAGCTCTGGAATTCCCTCCCTAAACCTCTCCACCTCTCTCTCCTCTCTTAAGACACTCCTTAAAACCTACCTCTTTGACCAAGCTTTTGGCCATTTCTCCTAATATCTCCTTATGTGGCTCGGTGTCAAATTTTGTTTGATAATCGCTCCTGTGAAGCGCCTTGGGACGTTTTACTATGTTAGAGGAGCTGTGAGAATGCAAGTTGTCGTTGATGACAGAGGCTCCAATGCAAAGACCAACCTCCGATAGAACACAACTTAGGACAACCCAGCGATACAGTGTAGAAAGTAGCAGAAATCCAGAGAAGGATTTAGTATTGAAGGACAAAGTCATCTGATTCAATCTACAGAACGTGCCCATCAAACTTTGCCATCTCCCTGGGAGGATAGGAACAGGAGGAGGCCATTCAGCCCCTCGAGCCTGTTCCGCCATTCAACGAGATCATGGCTGATCTGAACCTCAACTCCATTTACCTGCCTTGGTTCCATATCTCTCGATACCCTCACCCAGCAAAACTCTATCGATCTCAGTCTTCAAAGCTCCAATTGACCCCCAGCATCCACAGCCTTTTGGGGGGAGAGAGTTCCAGATTTCCACTCCCCTTTGTGTGAAGAAGTGCTTCCTGACATCACCCCTGAACGGCCTGGCTCTAATTTTAAGGTTATGCCCCCTTGTTCTGGACTCCCCCCACCAGTGGAAATTGCTTCTCTTTATCCACCCTATCAAATCCTTCAATCCGTCTCTTCCCCCTCAGGCAATCACCGACCTGCCGTACATTCCCAGCTCCGGCCATGTGTCTTCCTCCCCCCACCACCCCCCCCGCCCCGCCTTCCAACCCCACTTATAATCCGCGGCGTTGAACGGATTGCAAATGGCGGCAGTATCGGCGGGACCGCGAATTCCCCGGCGACTGCGAGCCGCACGGCGCCAACTCTTATTAATTACACGACGAGGAATTGGGAAAGGTGGAGAGACTCACTCGTCGTCGCCCCCGCAGAGCCGCAGCAGAGCACGCTTGTAATCGCCGGACGTGTCGCTCTGAAAAGGGAAGCAAGAGGACGGCGGTGATACAAGACGCCGCGTCGATACAGCGGAAAAAAAATACATTGACGCTCTTCTGGTCCGTCGGAATTCACAGCCCCCTCCCACCTCAGGGTGGTGGTCCCCGGAAGCGATGAGGTAACCATTGCGTTCTTGCCCACCCTCCGATTCCTCCCCGCCTCGCGTTCCTGGGGAGGGGGAAGGGGTGATTTTAGGAGTCCGTCGCTCATCAGCTACGCCAATCGGGAGCGTGGGCATGCGCCGCCTGCCGCTTTCTGACTGTTCTTTGGCCCGTGCCCGAGTTCCTGGCGGACTTGACTCCCTGCCAACAGGGAGAGGGGGGGAGTGGGTGGGGGCTTCCTGTCGGTGGCGCGGCTGATGAGGCTGCCCCCACCCAGTAGCGCTGGGGTACACGTCCATGGCTCACGGGTAATTCAACCAAGTGACCGTTTCCCATAACAATGAGCAACAGGTGTTTGACCCATGGAAAGGGCGGGGGAGGGGGAGGCACTACATTCAAGACCAACCCTGTCCTCACCCAACACACACACACAGACACACAGACACACACACACACACACACACACACACAGACACACACACAGACACACAGACACACACACACACACACACACACACAGACACACACACAGACACACACACACACACACACACACACAGACACACACACAGACACACACACAGACACACACACAGACACACACACACACACACACACACAGACACACACACAGACACACACACACACACACACACACACAGACACACACACAGACAGACACACACACAGACAGACACACACACAGACACACACACACAGACATACACACACAGACAGACACACACACAGACAGACACACACACAGACACACACACACAGACACACACAGACACACACACACAGACACACACACAGACACACACACACAGACATACACACACAGACAGACACACACACAGACATACACACACAGACACACACACACACAGACAGACACACACAGACACACACACACACAGACAGACACACACACAGACAGACACACACACAGACATACACACAGACACAGACACACACACACACGTACACACACACAGACATACACACACACAGACACATACACACAGACACACACACACACAGACACAGACACACACACACACACACAGACACACACACAGACATACACACACACAGACATACACACACAGTCACACACACACACAGACATACACACAAACACACATACAAATACACACAAACACACACACTTAGTTCAGCGTGGAGTCACTGGAGAGCGAAGCGGAGGGGGAGCCCTGGATGACTGTCCCCCCTCTCTCTAGCCCAGGGGCACTGCACCCAAACCATCACAGTGCCTACAATGAGAACGTTTTTTTTTTGGCTGGCCGAGGTTGGCTGGAAGTTCCCCGGACCTGCCGCCCGCCTGAGGGTTGAACGAGCGCGGCCTGCGGTTCCGACTGGGCGTGACGGTGACACTCACCCGGATCATATTGTGCAGTGATTTCTCGTACTTCTTCCTAAACTCTTCCCTGATGTCCAACATGTCGATCTCACTGCGGGAAATCATGATTCGGATCAGAGTGTTGTCTCTTGTGCCCATACCCTGCACACGAGGAGAGACAGACAGACAGACAGACCTCAGCTACAGTTCACTGCTCAAAATATTTGCTGCATGGAGTCTTCACCAGTCTTGTGTATACGCCATGAATACCTCTCACTGGACACAATACAAGGAAAGCTCATCGACTGACAGGCGATCCCAGTCGCCATTCCAGGTGTCAGTTGTGGCTCTGAGTCAAAAGGTCATGGGTGCGAGTCCCTATCCAGAGCACAAAATCCAGGCTCGCACTACTGAGGGAGTGCCGCACTGTCGGAGGTGCTGCCTCTCATATGAAATGTCAAACTGAGGCCCTGTTTGCCCCCTCAGGTGAATATGAAAGATCCCACGGCCGCTATTTTGAAGAAGAGCAGCAGAGTTCTCCCCGGTGTCCTGGGGCCAATATTTATCCCTCAACCAACATCACTAAAAAAAAAACAGATTATCCGGTCATTTATCGCATCGCTGTTTGTGGGATCTTGCTGTGCGCAAATTGGCTGCCGCGTTTCCTACATTACAACAGTGGCTACGCTTCAAAAAGCACTTCATTGGCTGTAAAGCGCTGCGGGACGTCCTGAGGTGGTGAAAGGCGCGATAGAAATGCAAGTCCTTTCTTTCATTGCCGGGATTGTGGGATCTTGCTGTGCACAAAACCTCTGCCGTACTTGCCGCCATAACAGCGGTGCCTGCACTACAAAAGATAATTCCGCGGGGAGCAGAGTGCATTGGGACTCCCTGAGGCATTACATAACCACAAATCCTTTGGTTCCTTTACCTTCATTGCCTTGAATAGCCTGCTAGCAAAGTATTCTTGGGTGTCTCTTACACACCTGACTGCGGGATTAAAGGAAAGAGGCAAAGTTAAGGCAACAGCAGTCACGGTTCAGTGCTAGCATTAGATGCAAAAATACAGAAACAGATCAAACTGACACGAAGAATCCATAAGGTAGATAAATCTCCGGGGCCTGATGAAATGTGTCCCAGGACGTTACGGGAGGTTAGGGAGGAAATTGCGGGTCCCCTAGCAGAGATATTTGAATCATCCACCGCTACAGGTGAGGTGCCTGAAGATTGGAGGGTAGCAAATGTTGTGCCTTTGTTTAAGAAGGGCGGCAGGGAAAAGCCTGGGAACTACAGACCGGTGAGCCTGACACCTGTAGTGGGTAAGTTGTTGGAGGGTATTCTGAGAGACAGGATCTACAGGCATTTGGAGAGGCAGGGACTGATTAGGAACAGTCAGCATGGTTTTGTGAGAGGAAAATCATATCTCACGAATTTGATTGAGTTTTTTGAAGGGGTAACCAAGAAGATAGATGAGGGCTGTGCAGTAGACGTGGTCTACATGGACTTTAGCAAAGCCTTTGACAAGGTACCGCATGGTAGGTTGTTACATAAGGTTAAATCTCACGGGATCCAAGGTGAGGTAGCCAATTGGATATAAAATTGGATTGACGACAGAAGACAGAGGGCGGTTGTAGAGGGTTGTTTTTCAAACTGGAGGCCTGTGACCAGCGGTGTGCCTCAGGGATCGGTGCTGGGTCCGCTGTTATTTGTTATTTATATTAATGATTTGGATGAGAATTTAGGAGGCATGGTTAGTAAGTTTGCAGATGACACCAAGATTGGTGGCATTGTGGACAGTGAAGAAGGTTATCTAGGATTGCAACGGGATCTTGATAAATTGGGCCAGTGGGCCGATGAATGGCAGATGGAGTTTAATTTAGATAAATGTGAGGTGATGCATTTTGGTAGATCGAATCGGGCCGGGACCTACTCCGTTAATGGTAGGGCGTTGGGGAGAGTTATAGAACAAAGAGATCTAGGAGTACAGGTTCATAGCTCCTTGAAAGTGGAGTCACAGGTGGATAGGGTGGTGAAGAAGGCATTCAGCATGCTTGGTTTCATTGATCAGAACATTGAATACAGGAGTTGGGATGTCTTGTTGAAGTTGTACAAGACATTAGTAAGGCCACACTTGGAATACTGTGTGCAGTTCTGGTCACCCTATTATAGAAAGGATATTATTAAACTAGAAAGAGTGCAGAAAAGATTTACTAGGATGCTACTGGGACTTGATGGTTTGACTTATAGGGAGAGGCTGGATAGACTGAGACTTTTTTCCCTGGAGAGTAGGAGGTTTCGGGGTGATCTTATAGAAGTCTATAAAATAATGAGGGGCATAGATAAGGTAGATAGTCAAAATCTTTTCCCAAAGGTAGGGGAGTCTATAACGAGGGGGCATAGATTTAAGGTGAGAGGGGAGAGATACAAAAGGGTCCAGAGGGGCAATTTTTTCACTCAAAGGGTGGTGAGTATCTGGAACGAGCTGCCAGAGGCAGTAGTAGAGGCGGGTACAATTTTGTCTTTTAAAAAGTATTTGGACAGTTACATGGGTAAGATGGGTATAGAGGGATATGGGCCAAGTGCAGGCAATTGGGACTAGCTTAGTGGTATAAACTGGGCGACATGGACATGTTGGGCCGAAGGGCCTGTTTCCATGTTGTAAACTTCTATGATTTTATGATTCTATAATCTGGGCAGGTGAGGGAATCGTTTGGAGTGAGACCCAATCACACCAGGAACACGTCCCTTTTTACATCCATCAAAAGCTAAGCGGGGCTGGGTACCTCCCGTGTTAGGGGGTGCGGGAGTGTGGTGGTTACGTTACTGGATTCATAATTGAGCAGAACACGAGTTCACCATCCCACCAGGACAGTTGGAGAATCTGAATTCAGTTTTAAAAAAGAAACATCTGGAAGTAAAAAGCTGTTTTGTGACGGATTGTCGTTAAAAAAATCCCAACTGGTTCACCAATGGGAAGGAAACTCCAACGCTCAGTGAAGTTGTCGGTGCGTCTAAAAGGAATTCAAGTCATGGCTCGAGATTTCAGCCCAGCCCCGCCCTTATTTTTAATTCCTGTGTCGATCCAAGAGTCGGCAAGAATGTTTAATCTCACCCACGGCCAGCATCAGCTTCTCAAAGTCCCCCGACAGTTCACTCCTCAGGCTCTCTTCAATTTCCTTTCCAGCGATATTCCGATATTCGTCAAACACTGAGAAACATTCCAATCAGAGAGGTCAGCAACAGTCATTAAAGCACGCGCGCAGGCAGCACGCAGGCAGCGCGCAGGCAGCAAGCAGGCAGCGCGCAGACAGCGCGCAGGCAGCAAGCAGGCAGCGCAATGTCTACTCGTCCACTTGCACGCTGGAACAGAATGTGCACTCATGCGTTTGCACACACACACAATGTATACTTCTGCACTTGCACGCACATACACAATGTGTACTTCTGCACTTGCACGCACATACACAATGTGTACTTCTGCACTTGCACACACACACACAATGTGTACTTACGCACTTGCACACACACACACAATGTGTACTTACGCACTTGCACGCACACACACAATGTGTACTTAGGCACTCGCACGCACACACACAATGTGTACTTACGCACTCGCACGCACACACACAATGTGTACTTACGCACTTGCACGCACACACACAATGTGTACTTACGCACTTGCACGCACATACACAATGTGTACTTACGCAATTGCGCGCGCACACACAATGTGTACTTATGCACTTGCGTGCACACAAGCACGTGGATGTGCACACACGCGTAGACTCACACGCATGCACTTACACATGTGAGCACACACGTTCACGCATACATGTGCACACACACATGCATAGACATGTGGATACAGTGGCAATTTGAATGTCAAATTTAGACCTGGTGCACTGACTGACTGAACCATTAGAGGGCGATTTTGTCTGTGGCAGACTTAGTGGAAAATTCCAAGGTTGAAAGTAAGAATGTGCCTCAAACGTGGAGATATTTGTGGCAGTGGACCAGAGTCCGCAGATCAATAAACCACACCATGCGCAAGGCGTTAATGAGAATTAATCGTTTTACACACTGAGACTCCGGTGGAGTGAGAGGCTGTTAAATGGCGTGCTTATCACAATGCTCCTTTAGTCACTGTACCTAACTGAAGATGGCAGAAGCTTCGGGTGCCCAGGATAGTAATAAACGAGCTCTCTTGTGTGCCCCACTGCAGCTCTCCAGCTTCATATAGCTCCTGCGGAAATTAAAGACGGGAAACATTAGGAACAGGAGGAGGCCATTCAGCCCCTCGGGCCTGCTCCGCCATTCAATTAGATCATGGCTGATCTGTACCCCAACTCCATTTACCCGCCTTTGCTCCATATCCCTCGATACCCTCACCCAACAAAACTCTATCGATCTCAGTCTTGAAAGCTCCAACTGATCCCCAGCATCCACAGCCTTTCGGGGAAGAGAATCCCAGATTTCCACTCCCCTTTGTGTGAAGAAGTGCTTCCTGATTTCATTCCTGAACGGCCCAGCTCTAATTTTAAGATTATTCCCCCTTGTTCTGGACTCCCCCCACCAGAGGAAATAGTTTCTCTCTATCTACACTATCAAATCCTATCAACATTTTAAACACCTCAATCAGATCACTCCTCAACCTTCTATGCTCGAGGGAAACACGCGCCAAGTTAATGCAACCTGTCCTCATCATTTAACCCTTTTAGATGAGATGTTAAACCGATGCCCTGTCTGCCTGTTCAGGTGAATGTTAAAGATCCCATTGGAAGAAGAGCAGGGGAGTTCTCCCCCCCCGGTGTCCAGGGCCAATATTTATCCCTCAACCAACAACACTAAAACAGATGATTTGGTCATGATCTCATTGCTGTTTGTGGGATCTTGCTGTGCGCAAAATTGGTTGCCCCGTTTCCTACATTACAGCAGTGACTACACTTCAAAAGCAATTCATTGGCTGGAAAGCGCTTTGGGACGTCCTGAGCTGGTGAAAGGCGCTATATAAATGCAAGTCCATTCTCAGGCCTGAAGACTGACTTTAGTAACTTCTGACCTTAGATACAACCTCCGCTTTCTTGACTGCACAACAAAAACAAATTGCATTTATATAGCCCTTTTAACGTGGTCAAACGTCCCAAGGCACTTCACAGGAGCGATTATCAAACAGAATTTGACACCGAGCCTCATAGGGAGATATTAGGACAGGTGACCAAAAGTTTGGTCGAAGGGGTAGGTTTTAAGGAGCTTCTTAAAGGAGGAGAGAGAGGCGGAGAGGTTTAGGGAGGGAATTCCGGAGCTTGGGGCCCAGGCAGCTGGAGGCACGGCCGCCAACGGTGGGGCGATGAAAATCGGGGGGATGCGCAAGAGGCAAGAATTGGAGGAGCGCAGAGATCTCGGAGGGTTGTCAGGCTGGAGGAGGTTACAGAGATAGGGAGGGGGGGGCGAGGCCATGGATGTGGGGAGGGTCTGTCAGTGTCAGGGAGGTGGGATGACATTCAGGGTGGAGGTGTTTTGTCAGAGCTCAGCGCGGGTGGGGGGTCCAAGCCCATGGTGTGGACCTACCTTTGCATCTTCTGCCACCAGCTCTTCACTGACAACATCATCCTCTTCCCTGCTTCCCTAGAAAAAGGCCCAAAGGAGGAGAGAAAGCAAAGTTTAATTTCTCAGGTCTTTTTTTTAACTCTATTTGCACCACAGAAAGATAGGAACACAGGAGGAGGCCATTCAGCCCCTCGAGCCTGTTACATAGGAACAGGAGGAGGCCATTCAGCCCCTCGAGCCTGTTACATAGGAACAGGAGGAGGCCATTCAGCCCCTCGAGCCTGTTACATAGGAACAGGAGGAGGCCATTCAGCCCCTCGAGCCTGTTACATAGGAACACAGGAGGAGGCCATTCAGCCCCTCGAGCCTGTTACATAGGAACACAGGAGGAGGCCATTCAGCCCCTCGAGCCTGTTACATAGGAACAGGAGGAGGCCATTCAGCCCCTCGAGCCTGTTACATAGGAACACAGGAGGAGGCCATTCAGCCCCTTGAGCCTGTTACATAGGAACACAGGAGGAGGCCATTCAGCCCCTCGAGCCTGTTACATAGGAACACAGGAGGAGGCCATTCAGCCCCTCGAGCCTGTTACATAGGAACAGGAGGAGGCCATTCAGCCCCTCGAGCCTGTTACATAGGAACACAGGAGGAGGCCATTCAGCCCCTCGAGCCTGTTACATAGGAACACAGGAGGAGGCCATTCAGCCCCTTGAGCCTGTTACATAGGAACACAGGAGGAGGCCATTCAGCCCCTCGAGCCTGTTACATAGGAACAGGAGGAGGCCATTCAGCCCCTCGAGCCTGTTCAATTAGATCATGGCTGATCTGTACTTCAATTCCATTTACCGGCGTCTGCCCTTACCCAACAAAAATCGATCTAACGCATATTTTATGTGGACAGTGGAGGAGATATTAAGAAATTTGTTTGTGTTGTACATAATGCAATTTTGTTTCACATATTCCAGAGTATAGCATTGTCGGTCACTCTACGCTAAAAATACTTCCATATAAAAATCCACCCCCACAAAATGGCCAGCATGTTTACACTGTGTCTGTGCACCTTGAAGGCCAACCAGTAAGTTTCCCACCTGGTGTGCCTGGTCTGTGCTGAGCTGGCTGATGATTTCCAGGAGGGCACTGTTACAGTCATTAATCAATCCCATCTACCCAGCGGCCCCACTGGGCTGGGTTTGCGAATCGGAAATCAGGAGGGGAAGGGGCGGTCAGGAGGGAGGAGGGTGATCGGGAGGGAGGGGGGGGCGATTGGGAGGGTCCTGAGTGGGAGCCAGTAATGGTCTTCGGCTCTGCAATAGACCTGGGAGGGTCACTCCTGCTCCCCCTGACTCCACGTTCAGCTAAGTAATTTTTAACAAACTTCCCTTTTTGGTGGCAGCCTGCAGCGGTCCCTATAACGGCCAATGGTTGGACCGTGTGTAGACCAGGTTTTCCTGGACAGGCAACCAGTTTCTAGACTAACATGTTTTGAACACTTTATTCTTACACACAGGGTCCTCGGTGTAACATTTACCTGCAGGAGCACCACCAGCATCTTCTTAAAGTGTCCGGAGGTATCACCAACGATATCTGTTTCCAGGTCGGACTCGTACACTGTGAAACAAGGAAGAGACCATTAGATCCAATAAGCTCATCCCTTTTTGATAGATCAATCCCATCTTCTCTCCATATCCCTCAATCCCACCTTCCCATCTTCTCTCCATATCCCTCAATCCCACCTCCCCATCTTCTCACCATATCCCTCAATCTCACCTTCCCACCTTCTCCCCATATCCCTCAATCCCACCTTCCCATCTTCTCCCCATATCCCTCAATCCCACCTCCCCATCTTCTCTCCATATCCCTCAATCCCACCTCCCCATCTTCTCTCCATATCCCTCAATCCCACCTCCCCATCGTCTCCCCATATCCCTCAATCCCACCTCCCCATCTTCTCTCCATATCCCTCAATCCCACCTCCCCATCTTCTCTCCATATCCCTCAATCCCATCTCCCCATCTTCTCACCATATCCCTCAATCCCACCTTCCCACCTTCTCCCCATATCCCTCAATCCCACCTCCCCATCTTCTCCCCATATCCCTCAATCCCACCTCCCCATCTTCTCCCCATATCCCTCAATCCCACCTCCCCATCTTCTCTCCATATCCCTCAATCCCACCTCCCCATCTTCTCTCCATATCCCTCAATCCCACCTCCCCATCTTCTCTCCATATCCCTCAATCCCACCTCCCCATCTTCTCTCCATATCCTTCAATCCCATCTCCCCATCTTCTCTCCATATCCTTCAATCCCACCTAGCCACCCTCTCACCATATCCCTCAATCCCATCTCCCCATCGTCTCACCATATCCCCGAATCCCACCTCCCCATCTTCTCTCCATATCCCTCAATCCCACCTTCCCATCTTCTCCCCATATCCCTCAATCCCACCTCCCCATCTTCTCTCCATATCCCTCAATCCCACCTCCCCATCTTCTCTCCATATCCCTCAATCCCACCTCCCCATCTTCTCTCCATATCCTTCAATCCCATCTCCCCATCTTCTCTCCATATCCTTCAATCCCACCTAGCCACCCTCTCACCATATCCCTCAATCCCATCTCCCCATCGTCTCACCATATCCCCCAATCCCACCTCCCCACCTTCTCACCGCTTCCCTCAATAACTCAAGATTTTGCCTCCACTACACAATCCCATGTGTCGCTCACTTTTTCTTTGAAGTATTTCTTTGATACCAGCCCTAAATTTGAGATGGTGCCCAGAGATGTGACGAGTGCTATATAAGCACAATCATAGAAGCATAAAGCACAGAAGGAGGCCATTCGGCCCATCGTGCCTGTGCCGGCTCTCTGAAAGAACTATCCAATTAGTCCCACTATCCCCCGCCAAACTCTTTCCCCAAAGCCCAGCAAATTTTTCTTCTTCAAGAATTTATCCAATTCCCTTTTGAAAGTTACGACTGAATTTGTTCCCACCGCCCTTTCAGACAGCGCATTCCAAGTCAGTACTTCTCAAACCAACTTTGATATTATTGAGAGTGTAAAATATAAAAGTCACTGTAAACTCATGAATCATTCTTCGCTTTCCTGAATCGTACTTTAAGCAGCTGCTCTGTTTGTTGGTAACTAACTGGATAGAAGCCGTGGCTGGGAGAATGATGGAAAATGCCAAATAATGGGGGCAAGCTTTGGTGAGTTTCCTTGGTATTTGGCCCCAAAAGGACTGTAGCGTCGTGCTTATACAAAGAGTATAATTTTTAGTGTCTACTTACACTATGCGGAAAGAGCAGGGGAAGTGAGACTAATTGGATATAGCTCCTCCAATGATTCACAAGGTTGATACCAGAACTGAGAGGTTATAACTATCAGGAAAGGCTGAACAGACTGGAGCTCTTTCCTCTAGAAAATAGAAGACTGAGAGGTGACCTGATAGAGGTCTTTAAGATCATGAAAGGGTTCGATAGGGTAGATGTAGAGAAGATGTTTCCACTTGTGGGAGAGACCAGAACCAGAGGTCATAAATATAAGATAGTCACTAATAAATCCAATAGGGAATTCAGGAGAAACTTCTTTACCCAGAGAGTGGTGAGAATGTGGAACTCGCTACCACAAGGAGTAGTTGAGGTGAATAGTGTAGATGCATTTAAGGGGAAGCTCGATAAACACATGAGGGAGAAAGGAATAGAAGGATATGCTGATAGGGTGAGATGAAGTGAAGTGGGAGGAGGCTCGTGTGGAGCATAAACACCAGCACGGATCTGTTGGGCCGAATGGCCTGTTTTTGTGCTGTAGATTCCATGTAATTCCAAAAAAGATATTGGGTTATCGGAAGAGAGCGGGGCAGTGGGGAATATGTGATGTCCTGGATTGGATTTGATCACCAGAGGGGGTCGGAGAGAAATTTCCCAGCTTACTTTTTGTCCCTTATTGGCGCTGGGTTCTCTCCCTGGTTATTTGCCTCTCGCAGGAGATTGCGTGGCTGCCGGGTGGAGGGGAGTGTCCAGTCACGAAGCTCCGGCCATCATGAGTGTGTGGGGCGGGCTTGATGGACCAGCTGGTCTTTTCCTGCCCGTTAATTTTCATGTGATTAGTTTTGGATTGCTCTAACCAAGAGCTGCCAAAGACACAATGGGCTGAAGGGCCTCCTGCTTGCTGTAACATCCTAGGTGGGCTAATAGTAATAGCCATTTGGGCAAGTTGCTGGAGGGGGGGAGGGGGGGGGGTCCTACATCCATGGAACTGTACCCTAGTATGATTCAACGGATTCAGGGAGCGGGGAGTTGGCAGAGAGAAAACCAGACTGCATCATTAGTCAGTGCATCAACCCGACCTTCTTTGTAAGCTTTAGTCAGCTCATGGATCTGCTTGTTGTTTCTGGATGCAAGAATTTCAATGATACACCTCTCGTCAGTTCCAAGATCCTGCCGAGGAAAGAGGAAATATATAAATAAAACTCGGGCAGTTTATCCGGTGAACAGCTCAGCCACACTGACCCAGGTTGGTTCCAGATTCCATCCCGGATTTGCACCGTTTTCTAATCTCAGCGGTGGCGGTGGCGGTGGGCACTAATGGTGCTATAATTAGCCCCTGGGTTCTGGTGCAGAAAATAAGCCATGGTTCCTGCCCCCCCCCCGACCACTATCTAGCGAGCTCCAGCAGGACCCCAGACATCCCTAAGCCTTGACTCTTAGCAACCCGCCGAAGGGGTGTTACATACACTCTGTTACACCGGGTTAACCCTCAAATTCTGGGAGATCTTTATAACGCAGAATGGGCTTTCACACATTCTGGTGTAGCCGAGGGTTCGGAATTAAAGCACTCGGGCAACACTGAGGAAGGAAAACCCAATTAACGTGCTATGCGCCTTGAACAAGGTCGCTTAGCAAAATTTGAAATAATCTAGGCTGACACCTCGGGTGAGACATTAAACCGAGGCCCCGTCTGCCCTCACGGGTGGACGTAAAAGATCCCACGGCCACTATTCGAAGAAGAGCAGAGGAGTTCTCCCAGAGTCTTGGCAAATATTAATGCCACGATGAATATCGCTAAACAAACAGATTAATTGTTCATTTATCTCATTGGAGTTTATGGGATCTTGCTGTGCCCAATTTGGCTGCCATGTTTGCCTACATACAACAGTGATTACACTTCATTTAGGTGTCAGCCGTGGCTCAGTGAACAACGCTCTGAGTCAGAAAGTTGTGGGTTCACGTCCCACTCCAGAGGCTGGAGCACATAATCCAGGCTGGCACTCCCGGTGCAGTACTGAGGGAGTGCTGCACTGTCAAAGGTGCTGCCTTTCAGATGAGATGTTAAACCGAGGCCCCGTCTGCCCTCTCAGGTGAATGTAAAAGATCCCATGGTCACTATTTCGAAGAAGAGCAGGGGAGTTCTCCCCGGTGTCCTGGGTCAATATTTATCCCTCAACCAACATCATTAAAGATTATCTGGTCATTATCACATTGGTGGGATCTTGCTGTGCGCAAATTGACTGCTGTGTTTCCTACATTACAACAGTGAGTACACTTCAAATTTACTTCATTGGCTGTAAAGCGCTTTGGGACGTCCTGAGGTTGTGAAAGGCGCTATATAAATGCAAGCTCTTTCTTTCACACCCCTAGAACAAATATTAAAAAGCAATTTTACATGTGCTACAGGTTGGTGCTGGTGTGTTGTAGTTTTTTTCATCTAAGTGATGAGAAGGAAAAACGTTGAGTGATTTTGGGTGAGCAAAGTTTGGGCTTAATCGCATTCAATGTCACTAAAGGAAATCCGACCGAGGGGACATGACCAAAAGTGGCCAATCAAGATGGACAATTTCAACCAGGTGACTCTGGGGGGTGATTTAAAACCCCAGGAACTGGGGGGGTTGGGGACGGGCGGGAGTTGAAAATAGTTTTTTTTGGGTCGCGACCACAACCCGGCTTTATTTCCGGGTTTAACGTCAGCGTGTAAAAGTACAGGCTTCCCGCCGGGAATGCAAAGTCCGAAAATTTTATGGTCGCGACCCAAAAAAAAACCCAACTATTTTCAACTCCCGCCCATCGCCAACCCACCCGTTCTTGGGGTTTAAAATCACCCCCTCTGTCTCAAAGATGTCACTTAGCAGAAAGGACATGTGGCAGAAGCAATAATTGGCAGATTTTAATCAGTTTGATGGAAAGCAGGCCCTCGATTCAGTGTTTCACTCCTTTCCCAGTCCTTGGTTCATCATGAGAAGATGTCCTCTCTGATATCAGCGTGTCTTTCCAGAAAGTAAGAAAGAGCTTGCATTTATACAGCACCTTTCACAACTTCAGGATGTCCCAAAGCGCTTTACAGCCAGGGAAGTACTTTTTTTGAAGTGTGGTCACTGTTGTAATGCAGGAAACGCGGCAGCCAATTTGCGCACAGCAAGATCCCGCAGACAACAATGTGATAATGTCGAGATCGTCTGGGTTAGTGACGCCGGCTGAGGGATAAATATTGGCCCAGGACACCGGGGGGAGAACTCCCCTGTTCTTCATCGAAATAGTGGGCCATAGGATCTTTTACATCCACCTGAGAGGGCAGACGGGGCCTCGGTTTAACGTCTCCTCTGAGAGTACCGTAAGTGTCTTCGCCTTTCACTGGGTCACCCTGGGACTGAATCTACAAATATGCGAGTACATTTTTACCTCGATTGCACCTTTCAGCTCTTTGGCATCGTACACTGCAGGAGGCTTCATCAGGCCGATGATCAGTCTCTCAAATTTTCCAGTTAGTTCATACTTCAGGTCGTCTATCAGATCCTGTCACACAGAAATCCTGTCATTTTTTTTGAAAATACGCTAACAGGTTTTCAGCCCCTCGAGCCTGTTCCGACATTCAATTAGATCATGGCTGATCTGTATCTTAACTTCATTTACCCGCCTTGGTTCCGTAACCCTTAATACCCTTACCCAACTAAAATCTATCGATCTCAGTTCTGAAATTTTTAATTGATCCCCAGCCTCGGCAGCTTTTTGGGGGGAGAGAGTTCCAGATTTCCTCACATCAACCCTGAACGGCCGAGCTCTAATTTTAAGATTATGCCCCCTTGTTCTGGATTCCCCCCACCAGAGGAAATAGTTTCTCTCTATCTACCCTATCAAATCCTTTAATTCCCTTAAACACCTCAATTAGATCACTCCTTAATCCCCTATACTCAAGGGAATACAAGCCCAGTCTATGTAACCTCATAATTTAACCCTTTTAGCCCCGGTATCATTCTGGTGAATCTGCGCTGCACCCCCTCCAAGGCCAATCTATCCTTCCTGAGGTGCGGTGCCCAGAACTGAACGCAGTATCTCCAGATGGGGTCTGACCAGAGCTTTGTACAACTGCAAGAAAACATCCTCCCCTTTGTATTCCAGCCCCCTTGAGATAAAGGCCAACATTCCATTAGCCTTTCAAATGATCTTTTGTACCTGTTCACTAGTTTTTACTAATTTCTGTACAATCTCTCAGCTCCTCCACAGCTCCTAGCTTCCCGTCATTTAGAAAATACTCTGATTTATCTCTCTTAGGTCAAAAGTGGATGACCTCACACTTCCCCACACTGAACTCCATCTGCCCCAGTTTTGCCCACTCACTTAATCTCTCAATGTCCCTTTGCATCTTTCTGCTCCCAGCTGCACTATTTACTGTGCCACCTAACTTGCTGTCATCAGCAAACTTAGCTAAACGGCCCCTCCATTCCTTCATCCAAATCATTTCTAAATATAGTGAAAAGCTGAGGTCCCAGTACCGATCCCTGGGGGACACCACTGGTCACAGAAAAAAGTGAGAGTGAAATGTTAAAGAGAAGATCATTGTGGGGTCTTAACAATCACCATTTGGATACTGCAACCAGTCGCATCCAGTAAATATCCTAATAGTTACTCCACTGAACGACCTTAGGTGCTAATTAAGGACTAAACACCCTGGGGACAGAGACTCATCCAATGGGATTGTGGATCAAAGATTCCGGTGCAGGGGTCACCAAGTTTGATTCTTTTTAAAAATTCGTTCATGGGATGCAGGCGTCGCTGGCGAGGCCGACATTTATTGCCCATCCCCTAGTTGCCCCTTGAGAAGGTGGCGGTGAGCCGCCTTCTTGAACCGCTGCAGTCCGTGTGGTGAAGGTTCTCCCACAGTGCTGTTAGGTCAGGAGTTCCAGGATTTTGACCAGCGACGATGAAGGAACGGCCGATATATTTCCAAGTCGGGATGGTGTGTGACTCGGAGGGGAACTTGGAGATGATGGTTTTCCCATGCACCTTCTGCCCTCGTCCTTTTATGATGTGGAGATGCCGGTGATGGACTGGGGTTGACAATTGTAAACAATTTTACAACACCAAGTTATAGTCCAGCAATTTTATTTTAAATTCACAAGCTTTCGGAGGCTACCTCCTTCCTCATTTTTTCCACATCGTTCACCTGAGGAAGGAGGTAGCCTCCGAAAGCTTGTGAATTTAAAATAAAATTGCTGGACTATAACTTGGTGTTGTAAAATTGTTTACACTCGTCCTTTTAGGTGGTAGAGGTCGCGGGTTTGGGAGGTGCTGTCGAAGAATCCTTGGCGAGTTGCTGCGTTGCATCCTGTGGATGGTACACACTGCAGCCACGGTGCGGCGGTGGTGAAGGGAGTGAACGTTTAAGGTGGTGGATGGGGTGCTGATCAAGTGGGCTCTCTTGTCCTGGATGGTGTCGAGCTTCAGGAGTGTGGTAGCAGCTGTCCCCATGCAGGCGATGGAGAGTATTCCATCACACTCCTGACTTGTGCCTTGTAGGTGATGGAGGGGCTTTGGGGAGTCAGAAGGTGAGTCACTCCTTTTGTGATGCTCCATAATTTCCAGGGATAGATTATAATCCTCAAGAAAATTGGGAGTGGCGCAAATCAGGCAGACTGACCTCCGTGTTTGATTCTATGATCTACACTCTTGTCGAGTTAGTTACCGTGTGGGCTCTCTCTGTATCCTTGCTCTGTCCTTACAACCTCCAAAATCTCTTGGCCCGTCAATGTGATTTATATGGGGTTTAACTTCCTACATAGTTAATTTTAGCAAACTAGCTAATGCAGGGTTAACCTCCTGTCAGTATTACTTTGACACAGCCCATGTGCCTCCTTATTTTAAAAATGGCACAGGTTGGAAATTATAGATTGGAGTTGGGAAATCTGTCTTGCAATCTGTAATGGTCCAAAAACACAATTTTTTGAAAATTGCAACTTACTCACCCAATGATACTTCATTACATCAACAGGAAATCATTGTATGAAATGGGACGCTGGCTTTTACATACGTGGAATATAATAAGCAAGGAGGTGCCCAGGAACCTGTACAAGATGTTGGTCAAGTTGCAGTTGGCGATTTGGGTCTGGTTTTAGTCATCCCATTCGGCCCATCGCCCCTGTTCTCTCTCTCTGAAAGAGCTGTCCACTTAGTCCCATTCCCCTGCGCTTTCCCCATTCGGCCCATCGCCCCTGTGCCCTCTCTCTGAATGAGCTATCCACTTAGTCCCATTCCCCTGCACTTTCCCCATTCGGCCCATTGCGCCCGTGCTCTGTCTCTGAAAGAGCTATGAACAGTCCTATTCCACTGCCCTTTCCCCATTTGGCCCATCGTGTCTGTGCTAGCTCTCTGAAAGAGCTATGAACAGTTCCATTCGGCCTATCGTGCCTGTGCTAGCTCTCTGAAAGAGCTATGAACAGTCCCATTTGGCCCATCGTGTCTGTGCTAGCTCTCTGAAAGAGCTATGAACAGTCCCATTTGGCCCATCGTGTCTGTGCTAGCTCTCTGAAAGAGCTATGAACAGTCCCATTCGGCCTATCGTGTCTGTGCTGGCTACAGAAAGGAAAATGCAGCCACGGAAAATGAGATATAGTCGGATCATACCAGGGTTCGGGTGATATGGTTATTTTTTAAAATTATTCGTTCACGGGATGTGGTCGTCGCTGGCGAGGCCGGCATTTATTGCCCATCCCTAATTGCCCTTGAGAAGGTGGTGGTGAGCCGCCTTCTTGAACCGCTGCAGTCCGTGTGGTGAAGTTTCTCCCACATAAAGGGAGCCGAGATTAAAGGGAAGATCTAACAGAAGTGTTCAAATTATGGATGGGTTTGAGTGAGTTAAGTTTATTTCCACTAGTCGATGAATCAGTAACAAGTGAGAATAAACTCAGAATTAGTACGTGAAGTGAGAGGTTAGAAGGATTCTTTTTCCAGAAAGGATTAGAATGCATTACCACAAGAGATGATTGAATTCAAGTCTGTCACATTTCCAAGAGAATTAAATAAATACTCGAAAAAACAAAGCTCACAGGAGAAAAGGGACAACAGCCAATAACAATGAAGTGGATCCAAGACCTGCACAGACCTCCTTTTGAGCTGTAACATCCATCAATCTAAGTCAGAGATTTGTTTAAAAAAAAAGATATACTACCTTTTAGCATGCATGAGAACATAAATAATATTACCCTTCCGTAGAGAGTCTTGTAAACTGTATAGATCTGATGGCGTTGAGCGTTCGACCGGCAGGTCAGTAAGTCTAAGATGGTTTCTTTATCACTGCCTGTATTCAATGCAAGAAAGGACAGTTGTTCAGTTCTTGTACACTATAAAAGTTTTCCAAGTCATATTTTGCCCAGAGGGGCAGTACAATCCCAACACTCTACCACAGAGTCTGGGGGAGATTGGTTTAGCCTCCCGCTACTCTCCGCTGTACCTGGAGAAGGAGACCGAGGACTGAGGGTGTGCCTGAGGGAAAAATGGGATGGGCCGTTCCCGCCCAAGGTAAATCAGCCCGCTTGATCAGCAGCTCATCCACCTGACCTTAAACATTCACTCCCTCCACCACCGGCGCACCGTGGCTGCAGTGTGAACTGTCTACAGGATGCACTGCAGCAACTCGCCAAGGCTTCTTCGACAGCACCTCCCAAACCCGCCACCTCCACTACCTAGAAGGACAAGGGCAGCAGGTTCACGAGAATAACACCACCTGCACGTTCCCCTCCAAGTCACACACCGTCCCGACTTCATCGTCGCAGGGTCAAAATCCTGGAACTCCCTTCCTAACAGCACTGTGGGAGAACCTTCACCACACGGACTGCAGCGGTTCAAGAAGAAGGCCCATCACCACCTTCTCAAGGGGCAACTATGGATGGGCAATAAATGCCGGCCACGCCCATTATCCCAAGAATGAAAAAAAAATGGTGGCTCCTTTTGCTTCCTGGTGACTGGCCAAAAATGAGACACTGGTGGAGAATTGAAAGCACCCCTTCCCCATCCATCTCAGGGATGTAGTTGAGCCTCAAAGTGGGATTAACAGTTAAGGGTTATTTTTTCCATTAGAAACTCATTCTCGGGATGTGTACGTCATTGGCAAGGCCGGCGTTTATTGCCCATCTCTAGATGCCCTGAGGAGGTGATGGTGGGACTTCATTTTGTTTTGATACAACGGAGTGACCTGCTAGGCCACTTCAGAGGGCATTTAAGAGTCAACCACGTTGGTGTGTCACATATAGGCCCAGACCGGGTAAGGACGGCAGGTTTCATTCCCTAAAGGGAACTGAAGAACCAGTTGGGTTTTTACAACAATCCAACAGTTTCATGGTCACTTCTGTTCTACTGATACCAGCTTTCCATTTCCAGATTTTCTTTTCAATTGAATTCGGATTCCCATGGTGAGATTTGGAACTCATAGTTCTAGCCTCTGGATTACTAAACCAGGTAACCTAACCACTGCACGACTGTACCCGTTAACAACTGAGCCAAGCTGGCACCAGTTGTGCAAGAATTACTTTAAAGAAGAGGTCTACTTACCAAATCCTTTCATTGCGTTGTAGAGAGTTTCTGCATCTTGATTGGCGGAAAAATCCTGAAAGGCTTTCACACTACCTCTGTACCCGGACCTGCCGCCCTGTTTGGAACAAAAGACCGTAATTACTGAGGTGTTTTTTTAAGGCTGCACATAATGACACCACTATTCCCGGCCAAGATGCAGATGATTGGGTAATTCCCCCCGTCAATCACGCCTGGAGGCCGCACTGCTGTAAGTGACTGGGATTGATTTTAGGCACATGACTTGTATTATGTAACTATCCTCCACTCACTGCACTTTGCTGGAGAAATAATCCTGCTTTTATTGGGAGATTTTGCTGTAGTTTCGGTCATGAGTTCTGTTTGCTGTAGTTCGGAGAGACTCTTTTTAAATAGACTCATTTTGCTGTAAAATAGACTGTTTCTGGTAGCGTGCTGTTTAAATAGACTCTGTTTGCTGTTCTGAGTAAATGGACTTTCTTTGCTGTAAAATATATTGTTTGCTGAAAGTCCCGCTCGACCCCCAACTCGTTGGCTGACACAGTGGTGACAAAAGACTAGTAGTGTCAGTAGTGGGTTTTTATAAATATATTAAACCATTTATGAGCAAATCTTTTTTTAAAAATTGTTCCTAGAATGTGATGGAATGTCTGGATGGATGCAGGTGCAACAACACTCAAGAAGCTCAACATCATTGAGTACAAAGCAGTTTGCTTCATCGGCAGCCCATTCACTCCCTCCACCACCGGCGCACTGTGGCTGCAGTGTGCACCATCCACAGGATGCACTGCAGCAACTCGCCAAGGCTTCTTCGACAGCACCTCCCAAACCCGCGACCTCTACCACCTAGAAGGACAAGGGCAGCAGGCGCATGGGAATAACACCACCTGCACGTTCCCCTCCAAGTCACACACCATCCCGACTTGGAAATATATCGCCGTTCCTTCATCGTCGCTGGGTCAAAATCCTGGAACTCCCTTCCTAACAGCACTGTGGGAGAACCTTCACCACACGGACTGCAGCGGTTCAAGAAGGCGGCTCACCACCACCTTCTCAAGGGGCAACTAGGGATGGGCAATAAATGCCGGCCTCGCCAGCGACGCCCACATCCCAAGAATGAATTTTTAAAAACCCTCCATTTATTGCCCAGGCCGAGTCGCCCTTAGATGGAGGATCACCGTCTTAAACTTTCATATTAATTGTTTGGACAACTCAGGCCGCATTAATAGTCAACCGCACGTAGAATCTTACAGCACAGGGGGAGGCCATTCGGCCCGTCGTGCCTGTGCCGGATCTTCGAAAGAGCTGTCCAATTAGTCCCACCACCCCCGCTCTTTCCCCATAGACCCTCATTTTTTTTCCTTTTCAAGTATTGGTCGAATTCCGTTTTGAATCTGCTGCCGCCACCCTTTCAGGCAGTGCGTTCCAGATCACTGCGGTAAAAAAAATTCTCCTCATCTCCCCTCTGGTTCTTTTGCCGCGTGGGGTAGGACCGGAGACACAGTATGCACCAGGACATGTGGTAAGTGTAGCACGCTTGGGAGGAACTAGTTCCCAGGGCTCTCCAACCACTGGGGGTTTTCCTCGTGTCTTTTCTGGGCCTGTTGTGGGTTAATTGATAGAGATTGATTGCTATGATTAGTCAACAACTCCATTATCATTGTATCATGTGACTACCAGAATGGTAGACGGTGACCTCGGCCGTTTATTGTCTAGTAATTCCTATGTTCCTCGTTTTTTTTTTATTCGTCCATGGGATGTGGGCGTCGCTGGCGAGGCCAGCATTTATTGCCCATCCCTAATTGCCCTTGAGAAGGTGGTGGTGAGCCGCCTTCTTGAACCACTGCAGTCCGTGTGGTGAAGGTTCTCCCACAGTGCTGTTAGGAAGGGAGTTCCAGGATTTTGACCCAGCGACGATGAAGGAACGGCGATATATTTCCAAGTCGGGATGGTGTGTGACTTGGAGGGGAACGCGCAGGTGGTGTTGTTCCCATGTGCCTGCTGCTCTTGTCCTTCTAGGTGGTAGAGGTCGTGGGTTTGGGAGGTGCTGTCGAAGAAGCCTTGGCGAGTTGCTGCAGTTCATCCTGTGGATGGTACACACTGCAGCCACTGTGCGCCGGTGGTGAAGGAAGTGAATGTTTAGGGTGGTGGATGGGGTGCCAATCAAGCGGGCTGCTTTATCTTGGATGGTGTTGAGCTTCTTGAGTGTTGTTGGAGCTGCACTCATCCAAGCAAGTGGAGAGCATTCCATCACACTCCTGACTTGTGCCTTGCAGATGGTGGAAAGGCTTTGGGGAGTCAGGAGGTGAGTCACTCGCCGCAGAATACCCAGCCTCTGACCTGCTCTCGTAGCCACAGTATTTATATGGCTCATATAGGGAAACATGTCTGCCATGCAGTGTTAGTAACCTCCTACAAGCAGCAGGTCAATGAATGGCCATCTAATCTATTTTTGGCAGAGCTTGATGAAGTAGGAATATTGGCCGGACACTCAGAGAACACTCTGCAGTTCTTTCAATCGTGTTTTGAGAACGTTAAGAACCATCTGACCAAATAGCCAGGACCTTTGGTTTAACAGCCCAAGGCCTGCAGTGGGTTTTCAACCCACAAACTTCCAAACTGTTTCAAGCTATCATCACCTAAACCACAACGTTTTCCAATGTGATCATGAGAAAATCGGGAATATCCTTTAACCGGGAAACAGACTCCAAGAATCAGGATATCTGCAGTGATCTCTCTCGATATATAAAAAAACAAAAGGGTCAGTTACCAACAGTTAGAGGTTTTAATGTAGAAAATGAACCAATGCCACCTTACAGAGGAAGAAAGGCGATGGAAGACTCAGGAGAGGTGAACGACGCTTGATTTTGAGAAGGTTTTAAGTGTTGCAGAGAGATGTAGGGAAGTTTAGGGAGGAATGATGGACTCGACCCCCCCCTCCCCCCATTTAATCTCCTTCCACAGCCCAGGTACACTCAACCATGGACTCTACCCACCCCTTTAATTCCCTGAGGGAAAGTTCTCTAATCGTGCTGCCTGATCCTTAAATACAGTTGACTAAAACTCTTCGATATCCTATTTTCCATACAACACTATCCTAAATGGTAATTATGATAAAACCGCCCTGATTTTTTTGGCTCCCCCCACTTGCGATGGACAAGCCGTGCTCACGACTGGCAGTGGTGCCCACAGTATGGCACAGGCACTACTTGTGACCCGTCACCCCGTCACGTGTGGCCCTCAGCAAACTTGCGGCTCCCCTCTTCCCCCGGGCCTGCACTCACGGCCTGTTGAGCTGAGGGTTACTGACTGAGCAGGGCTGGAATTCAGGGCTCTTCCATTTCCTTTACCCCCTCTCTGGAAAAAGAACCTAAGGGAGTGCGATGAGGGGGTGGGGCGTTCCCAGCTTCCGGAGAGCAAACGAAAGGGCCCCATTAAAATAGAGCAATTAGTCCTTCAGGACCAGAGAGTACGGCTTCAAGATTATGAGAGGGAAAGTCTACTTTGCGCATACGGTGTAATAGATTGCTCAAGGAGTCAGGCGGAAGGGAAAACTTAAAAGACGGGTCAGAGACCGTGGCTCAGTGCGTGTCACTCTCCCCTTTGAGTCAGAAGGTTGTTGGTTCAAGTCCCCACTCCAGAGAATTGAGCTCGTTATCTAGGCCGACACTCCCAGTACAGTACTGAGGGAGTGCTGCACTGTCGGAAGTGCCCTCTTTCGGATGAGTTGTTAACTAGGCTGCGTCTGCCTGCTCAGGTGGGCGTGACAGGTCCCACGGCCACTATTGAAGAAGGGCACAGGAGTCCTCCCTGGTGTCTTGGCTAATATTTATCCCTCAGCCAACATCGCTAAAAACAGACTGTCTGGTCATTATCTCATTGCTGTTTGTGGGATCTTGCTGTGCACAAATTGGCTGCTCCGTTTTCCTACATTGCAACAGCGACTACACTTTATTGGCTGTGAAGCACCTTGGGATGTCCTGAGGTCGTGAAAGGCACTGTGTTGATGTAAGTTCTTTTAGATATTTGAGAGAGCGGAAGCTTGAGAGGTGTTCACTTTGGGGACTGACCCAGACGGACTGTCCATCTGACTTTGCCGATCCTTTCCTAGGTCTGCGTGTGTGGACGTCCACGGCCTTCGGTTGCCAGCTGGTCGCGGTCACGTGAATGAAGTCGGGAACTCGTCGCGTGAGGGAATCGCGGGCCCCAGTCCCGCGACCCAGCAACCCTCGGTGATACTCCGGCAACAAAAAAAAACTGCTGGTTCAGTTTGTGACGCTTTAACGTTGGTTCGTGAATGACCCGAGCACACAACCACACAGAGCAACAAGCAAAATGGACGCTGGGGTTTTCTGACTGTCAGGACACGCCCACGGAGGACGGGAAGTATTTTTACGCTGGAGAAAACTGGCACCAGTGTGGGGACAACTGATGTAAATAGCAGATGGAGGAGGGGGATGGATCTATTCTAGGACTGCACTGAGCAAACATTACATTGACATTGAGCCTTTGCTGGACGAGCGGTGACTTGGCCGTGATAGGTTTGGTGTCTTTACATGACAGCAATCCTGACTAATGTTCTGCCAAACTTAGCTATCAATGTGAGTCCGGGATACCACTAGGATAATTCCATACAGCAAGTGAAAAGGCCTTATTTAAATAGAATAATGTTCAAAATCATCAGACAAAGTAAATAGAGAGAAACTGTTCCCATTGGCGGAAGGGTCGAGAACCAGAGGACATAGATTTAAGGTGATTGGCAAAAGAACCAAAGGCGACATGAGGAAAAACTTTTTTACGCAGCGAGTTATGATCTGGAATGTGCTGCCTGAAAGGGCGGTGGAAGCAGATTCAATCGTGGCTTTCAAAAAGGAATTGGATAAATAATTGAAAGGGAAAAAATTTGCAGGGCTACGGGGAAACAGCGGGGGAACGGGACTAATTGGATTGCTCTTACAAAGAGTCGGCACGGGCTCGATGGGCCAAATGGCCTGCTCCTGTGCTGAGTACATGCTGTGCTCAGATTCAAACCCCACATCTGCTCCATCACTGACACCAGCCATTTTTAACCGGTGTAACATGACTCGATTCTGTGCTAGCTTGGCCCAGTCTGTAGGCAGAAGATTGTGGGTTAAAGCCCCAGTCCAGAAACTTGAGCAGATAATCCAGGCTGACACTCCCAATCCAGTGCTGCTTGGTGTCCAGTTCCGCCCCCTCTCCCCCCCCACCCCGGTGAAGGCCCTCGAGACATATCTCCACGCTAAAAGCGCTAAGTAACTACAGGCTGCCATTTCATTTCCATTTCCTGAGCGGTCGAGCCTGACCGTCACTGGGAGACTGATTGAAATCAGAAGCTCATCGTGTGAGGAATGGCAGGCTCACCCTGCTGCTCTGTGTTGTACCATTCCTGAGAGTGGAGAAGAAAGAAAGAAAGAAAGAAAGATTACAGCAAAGAAGGAGGCCATTCGGCCCACTGTGCCTGGGCTGCCTCTTTGTAAGAGCTATCCAATTAGTCCCACTCCCCCACTCTTTCCCCGTAACCCTGCAAATTTTTTCCCTTCAAGTATTTATCCAATTCCTTTTTGAAAGCCACGATTGAATCTGCTTCCACCACCCTTTCAGGCAGTGTATTCCAGATCATGACGTAAAAAGATTTTTCCTCATGTCGCTTTTGGTTATTTTGCCAATCACGTTAAATCTGCGTCCTCTGGTTCTCCATCCTTCCATCAATGGGAATAGTTTCTCTTTATTTACTTTATCTAAACCCTTCATGATTTTGAACTCTTCTATTAAATCTCCTCTCAACCTCCTCTGCTCTAAGGAGAACAACCCCAGCTTCTCCAGTCTACCCACTGGTAGAGTCCCTCATCCCTGGAACCATTCTAGTAAATCTTTTCTGCACCCTCTCTAAGGCCTTCACATCCTTCCTAAAGTGCGGTGCCCAGAATTGGACTCAATACTCCAGTTGTGGCCGAACCAGTGTTTTATAAAGGTTCATCATAACTTCCTTGCTTTTGTACTCTATGCCTCTATTTATAAAGCCCAGGATCCCGTATGCTTTTTTAACCACTTTCTCAACCTGTCCTGCCACCTTCAATGATTTGTGTACATACACCCCCAGGTCTCTCTGTTCCTGCACCCCCTTTAGAATTGTACCATTTAGTTTATATTGCCTCTCCTCATTCTTCCTGTCAAAATGTATCATTTTGCACTTCTCTGTGTTAAATTTCATCTGCCCATTTCACCAGCCTGTCTATATCCTCTTGAAGTCTGTCACTATCCTCCTCACTCTTCAATACACTTCCAAGTTTTGTGTCATCTGCAAATTTGGAAATTGTGCCCTGTACACCCAAGCCCAAGTCAGTAATATATATCAAGAAAAGAAAGAAAGGAGTTGTATTGATACAGTGCCTTCCCCAACCTCAGGACATCCCAAAATGCTTTACCCCAATGAAGTACTTTTTGAAGTGTAGTCACTGTTATAATGTAGGGAAACATGACAGCCAATTTGCGCGTAGCAAGATCCCACAAACAGCAATGTGATAAATGACCAGGTAATCTGTTATTTGTTTTAGCAATGTTGGTTGAGGGATAAATATTGGCCATGACACTGGGGAGAACTCTTCCTCAAAACAGTGTGAGGGGCCTTACTTTAACATCTCATCTGAAAGACGGCACCTCCGACAGTGCAGCACTCCCTCAGCACTGCACGGGGAGCGTCGGTCTTGATTACATGCTGAAGTCTCTGGAGTGGGATTTGAACCCATGACGTTCTAACTCAGAGGTGAGAGCACGACTACCCACTGAGCCACAGCTGAGACTTAAGCACAATATTGGTTGGAACTTTGACCCGCAAGAGTTAGTGACATTGGTCTCTACCTTTAATTATTTCATCAACCAGTTCTGTTCCTTCTTACCAATCTAATGGGCTGCCCTCAAACTCTGCATTTCTAAATATTCTGACAGGCAGACGATCTTAGCTAAAATTCAGCTCCAATAGAACAGAAAAAGGAGGTTTATGACAAATGTAAGTTTCATAATTCAGTGGAGAACCAAAGGGAGATTAATGGCTAACATAAAAGGGAACTCAAAAGTCTTTTATAAACATATAAATAGTAAACTATAGTAGTCAAAGGAAGGGTGGGACCGATTAGGGACAAAAAAAGGAGATCTTCTGTTGGAGGCAGAGGGCATGGCTGAGGTACTAAATGAATACTTTGCATCTGTCTTCACTAGAGGAGAGGATGCTGCCATTGTAGCAGTAAAGGAGGAGGTAGCAGCGATACTGGATAGGATAAAAATAGATAGAGGAGGTACTTAAAAGATTGGCAGTACTCAAAGTAGAAAAGTCACCCGGTTCAGATGAGATGCATCCTCGGTTACTGAGGGAAGTAATCCAGCAGACATCCAGTACTGGATGAGCAAAAATTTCCTCCAACTAAATATTGGGAAGACTGAAGCCATTGTCTTTGGTCCCCGCCACAAACTCTGTTCCCCGGCCACCGACTCCATCCCTCTCCCTGGCCACTGTCTGAGGCTGAACCAGACCATTCACAACCTTGGCGTCCTATTTGACCCTGAGATGAGCTTCCAACCACATATCCGCTCCATCACCAAGGCCGCCTATTTTCACCTCAATAACATCACTCAGCTCTGCCCCTGCCTCAGCTCATCTGCTGCTGAAACCCTCACCCATGCCTTTGTTACCTCCAGACTGGACTATTCCAATGCTCTCCAGGCCGGCCTCCCATCTTCCACCCTCCATAAACTTGAGCTCATCCAAAACTCTGCTGCCTGTATCCTAACTCGCACCAAGTCCCGTTCACCCACCACCCCCTGTGCTCGCTGACCGACACAGGCTCTCGGTCCGGGAACACTTTGATTTTAAAATTCTCTTCCTTGTTTTCAAATCCCTCCATGGTCTCGCCCCCTCCCTATCTCTGTAACCTCCTCCAGCCCTACAACCCTCCGAGATCTCTGCGCTCCTCCAATTCTGGCCTCTTGCGCATCCCCGATTTTCATCACCCCACCATTGGCGGCCGTGCCTTCAGCTACCAGACCCTAAGCTCTGGAATTCCCTCCCTAATCCTCTCTACCTCTCTACCTCTCTCTCCTCCTTTAAGATGCTCCTTAAAACCTACCTCTGTCCTAATGTGGCTCAGTGTGAAATTTTGTTTGTAATCGCTCCTGTGAAGTGCCTTGTGGCGTTTTACGACGTTAAAGGTGCTATATAAATGCAAGTTGTTGTTGTTGTAAGGGTGGAAATTGCGGAGACTCTGGCCACAATCTTCGAATCCTCCTTGGATATGGGGACGGTGCCAGAGGACTGGAGGATTGCAAATGTTACACCCCTGTTCCAAAATGGGGAGAGGGATAAACCCGGCAATTACAGGCCAGTCAGCCTAGTGTCAGAGGTGGGGAAACATTTAGAAACAATAATCCAGGACAAAATGAATTGGCACTTGGAAAAGCATGGGCTAATAAATGAAAATCAGCATGGATTTGTTAAAGGCAAATCATGTTTGACGAACTTGCTTGAGTTCTTTGATTAAGTAACGGAGAGGGTTGATGAGGGTAGTGCAGTTGATGTTGTGTATATGGACTTTCAAAAGGCATTTGATAAATTATTACATAATAGATATGTTAGCAAAATTAAAGCCCATGGGATTAAAGGGTCAGTGGCAGCGTGGATACAAAATTGGCTAAGGGACAGAAAGCAGAGAGTAATGGTGAACGGTTATTTTTCAGACTGGAGGGAAGTATACAGTGGTGTTCCCCAGAGGTCAGTATTAGGACCACTGCTCTTTATGATATATATTAATGACCTGGACTTGGGTATAGAGGGTATAATTTCAAAGTTTGCAAAGGACACAAAACTCGGAAATGCAGTAAACAATGTGGAGGATAGTAACAGACTTCAGGAGGACAGAGACAGACTGGTGAAATGGGCAGACACATGGCAGATGAAATTTAATGCAGAGAAGTGTGAAGTGATACATTTTTGTAGGAAGAATGAGGAGAAGCAAAATAAACTAAATGGTGCAAATTTTAAGGGGGTGCAGGAACAGAGAGACCTGGGGGTGCATGTACTTTGAAAGTGGCAGGACAAGTTGAGAAGGCTGTTAAAAAAAGCATATGGGATATTGGGCTTTATTAATAGAGGCACAGAGTACAAAAGCAAGGAAGTTATACTAAACCTTTATAAAACACTGGTTAGTCCATAGCTGGAATATTGTGTTCAATTCTGGGCACCGCACTTTAGGAAGGATGTCAAGGCCTTAGAGAGGGTTCAGAGGAGATTTACCAGGATGATTCCAGGGATGAGGGACTTCAGTTATGTGGAGGGACTGGAGAAGCTGGGATTGTTCTCCTTAAAATAGAGAAGGTTAAGGGGAGATTTGATAGAGGTGTTCAAAATCATGAGCGGTTTTGCTAGAGCAAATAAGGAGAAACTGTTTCCAGTGGTAGAAGGGTCGGTAACCAGAGGACACAGATTTAAGGTGATCGGCAAAAGAACCAGAGGCGACATGAGGAAACATTTTTTTACGCAGCGAGTTGTTCTGATCTGGAATGCGCTGCCTGAAAGGAAGGTAGAAACAGATTCAATAATAACTTTCAAAAGGGAATTAGATAAATACTTGAAGCAAAAAAATTTACAGGACTATGGGGAAAGAGCAGGGGAGGGGGACTAATTGGATCGCTCTTTCAAAGAGCCGGCACAGACACGATGGGCTGAATGGCCTCCTTCTGTGCTGTACCCACTATGATACAATGAATATCATGAGTTACAGAATGTAATCTACTAGGATTAAAGATTAATACAGATTGAAATACAGGGCAGTGTATTTAAAGACAAGTAGAAGTGTTTGTGATGGGAAATCAAGAACGAGGGGACATAACCTTAGAATTAAAGCCAGGCCATTTAGGAGTGAAATCAGGAAGCATTTTTTCACACAAAGCTCCAGTTAACCCCCAAAGGCTGTGGATGCTGGGGGTTAATTGGAGCTTTTAAGACTTGAGATCGATAGAGTTTTGTTGGGTAAGGGTATCGAGGGATATGGAGCAAAGGTGGGTAAATGGAGTTGAGGTGCAGATCGGCCATGATCTGATTGAATGGAAGTGCAGACACGAGGGGCTGAATGGCCTCCTCCTGCTCCTTTGTACACAAAGCAATTCTTCACAAGCTGTTAATGTCCTGCCTAATTGCTGCATAATTCCAAAGAGTCAAATGAAATTTAAAATCACATTTACGAATAAAGTTTGGACTCGATAGGTTTGAAAAGTTACAATACGTCGTGTTCACATTGTGGTACTGAGCCCAAACCAACAACAACCCGCTCTGAGCTCTGACCACAGCGACAGATTAACCCGGTATCAAGGTTAACCACTGCGGCAGAAGCAGCTGGTGCAGTGGGAGGGTCTGTCAAGTGTCAAGATCAAGAGAGATATGGAGAAAGAGGCAGAGAGAGCAATCGGCAGGAAGGGGGCAGAGAGAGAAAAGGAGAGAGAGGGACAGAGAGAGAGAGAGGGACAAAGAGAGAGAGAATGAGAGAGAGGGGGTCAGAGAGAGATCAAGGAGGAGAGAGAGGGACAGAGAAAGAGAGGGACAGAGAGAGAGAGGGACAGAGAGAGAGAGGGACAGAGAGAGAGGGAATGAGAGAGAGGGAATGAGAGAGAGGGGGTCAGAGAGAGATCAAGGAGGAGAGAGAGGGACAGAGAAAGAGGGACAGACAGAGAGAGGGGCAGAGAAAGAGAGAGGGACAGAGAAAGAGGGACAGACAGAGAGAGGGGCAGAGAAAGAGAGAGGGACAGAGAAAGAGGGACAGACAGAGAGAGAAGAGGAGAGAGAGAGAGAGAGAGAGAGAGGGACCAAAACAGAAAAACACAGATTGAGAGCGACAGATGTAGGGCGAGAGAAAGTGACAGGGGCAGAGAGAGAGAAAATGACAGAGACAGACACAAATGGACAAAACCAGGAGACATAAAGAGACAAAGAGAGAGACAGGCAGAGAAACAGCCACAGAGAATGAAAGAGGTGAAGAGAGACAGATAGACATAGAGAGGGACAGATAGAAGGAGAGAAACACACAGGCAGGGATAGAGTGACAGAGCTCGAACTCTAAATCCAAGACTCAGCTTGCATGTTGATGAAATGTTTTGAAATGTGATTCTAACTGTGGTGAGGCAGTCCAGTAATGATCGTCGAGCCTCGATACTAAAGCCTGGATCAGAATCCCTGCTTCACTTGTAGTTTTATTGCCTCCGGTACATTACATCACCACTGTCACCGGCAGCCCCAAGTTTGGTGATGGTGCTGTATATAGGGGTTGTCGTATGAGGAGAGATTGGGTCGACTCGGCCTGTATTCACTCGAGTTTAGAAGAATGAGAGGGGATCTCATTGAAAAATATAAAATTCTGACAGGGCTAGACAGACTGGATGCAGGGAGGATGTTTCCCCTGGCTGGGGGGGGGTCCAGAACGAGGGGTCACAGTCTCAGGATACGGGGTAGGACATTTAGGACTGAGATGAGGAGAAATTTCTTCACTCAGAGGGTGGTGAACCTGTGGAATTCTCTACCACAGGAGGCTGTGGAGGCCAAGTCACTGAATATATTTAAGAAGGAGCTAGATAGATTTCTAGACACAAAAGGCATCAAGTGATACGGGGAGAGAGCGGGAATATGATATTGAGATAGAGGATCAGCCATGATCATATTGAATGGCGCAGCAGGCTCGAAGGGCCGAATGGCCTACTCCTGCTCCTATTTTCTATGTTTCTACGTTGCTAACCCACCAGGATTGTCCTGGAGTCTCCAGGAATTAAAGATTAAACTCCAGGACATTGCTACGAGCAAACTACAACAAATAGCTGTTTGAACACAGGAAAGGTAATTTTCTGACTTTGGGATCTTTGGGCTAGTAGCCTCACTAGGCGGGGAGCGGGTGTAAGAAATTTAGCCGCCTGCCGCCCACAATCACCCCGCCACTTCTGGGAGCGAGAGGTCGGAAAATTCTCTCTGCTGGGCCGCGAATCGCTTAAAGCGAGCAGGCAGGTTACAAAAAGCAACCAAAAAGGCAAATGGGATGTTGGCCTTTATCTCGAGGGAGCTGGAAGGGAGAGGAAGAGATGCTTCAGTTGCACAGAGCCTTGGCCAGACCCCATCTGGAGATACTGTGCTCAGCTTTGGGCACCGCACCACAGGAAGGGTATATTGGCCTTGGAGGTGGGGGGGGGTACAGCGCAGATTCACCAGAATGATACCAGGGCTTAAAGGGTTAAATTGTGAGGACAGGCTGCGCAGGCTCGGCTTGTATTCCCATGAATATAGACGATTAAGGGGTGATCTAATTGAAGTGTTTAAAATGTTAAAATGATTCGATAGGGCAGATACAGAGAAACTATTTCCTCTGGTGGGGGAATCAAGAATGAGGGGACATAATCTTAAAATTAGAGCTGGGCCTTTTAGGAGGGAAATCAGGAAGCGCTTTTTCACACAAAGGGCAGTAGAAATTTGGAATTCTCTCCCATAAAAGTCTGTGGGTGCTGGGGGTCAATTGGAGCTTTCAAGGCTGAGATCGATAGATTTTTTTTTTTGGGTGAGGGTATCCAGGGACGTGGCACAAAGGAGGGTAAATGGAGTTGGGGTGCAGATCAGCCACGGTCCAACTGAATGGCGGAACAGACACGAGGGGCTGAATGGCCTCCTCCTGTTCCTAATGTTCCGATTCCTAAACAAATAGCTAAGGAAGGCCCAAGATTCAGGGCATCACATTCCTGAGACGTTGTATTACACGGTCCACAAACACACTGCAGCTGCCTGACTTTGTCACTCCTACTGGGGAAAATCCTTCATAGTCTCCGGTCCAAGGTAGGCCTCCCCCCTCCCCCCTCACTCCCACCCGCTCCCACTGGGCCCTCATTCATTACAGCTGCTCCACGCGCAGATGTACCAAGTTATAAATAACGGACCTTCTCACCGGCTCTGGCTGGATGCGATCACTTCATTCTCTTATATGGTCGCAGCCAGGAGAATCGAAATAACAAGGCAGTCAGATCAGCTCCTGGGTGGCGCACAGCCAGCTGAAGTGCCTCCAAGTGGACTGCATCCCCTGCTAGTAACTCAGAGAGAGAGGGGAGAGAACACTCAACGCTAGAAAGGATGAGGTAACGTCGGACGGTTAAAGGAAGGGAAAGATAGGGAAGGAAGGAAGGGAAGAGAAAGATAGAAAGATAGAAGGAAAAAAAAATAGAATGAAGGGAAGAAAAGAAAATAGAAAGATAGAAAGAAAGGAAGGTAGAAAGATAGATAGAAAGATAGTAGGAAGAAAATAGAATGAAGGGAAGAAAGGAAGAAAATAAAATAGAAAGATAGAAAGAAAAGAAGATAAAAAGAAAGAAAGATGGAAGGGAAAAAATAGAATGAAGGGAAGAAAAGAAAATAGAAAGATAGAAAGAAAGAAGGAAAGAAAGAAAGGAAGAAAGAAAGGAAGATTGAAAGATAGAAAGATAGTAGGAAAAAAATAGAATGAAGGGAAGAAAGGAAGAAAAGAAAATAGAAAGATAGAAAGAAAAGAAGATAGAAAGATAGAAAGAAAGAAGGAAAGAAAGAAAGGAAGAAAGAAAGGAAAATAGAAAGATAGAAAGAAAGGAAAGAAAGATAGAAAGAACATAGGAACAGGAGTAGGCCATTCAGCCCCTTGAGCCTGTTCCGCCATTCAGTGAGATCATGGCTGAACTGTGACCTAACTCCATTTACCCACCTTGGCTCCACATCCCTTAATACCCTTGGCGAGCAAAAATCTATCGGTCTCGGATTTAAAATGAATAATTGAGCTAGCAGCTACTGCTTTTTGTGGGAGAGAATTCCACACTTCTACCACCAGAAAGAAAGACTTGCATTTCTATAGCCCCTTTAACAACCAGCAGGACGTCCCAAAGCTTTACAGCCAATGAAGTGCAGTCACTGTTGTGATGTAGCAGCCAATTTGCACACAGCAAGATCCCACAAACTGCAATGTGATAATACCCAGATAACCTGTTTTTTTTTTAGTGCTGTTGGTTGAGGGATAAATATTGGCCCCAGACAATGGGGAGAACTCCCCTGCTCTTCTTCCAACAGCACTAGGGGATCTTTTACATCCACCTGAGAGGGCAGATAGGGCTTTGGTTTAACAACTCATCTGAAAGACAGCACCAGCTCAAGTACTGGCATTGGGAGCGTTAACCTGTATTTTGTGCTCAAGTCTCTCGGAGTGGGACTTGAACCCACAACCTTCTGACTTAGGAGGCAACGAGTGCTACCCACTGAGCCATAGCTAATGAGAAGCCACTAGCATCATTAATAATACAGGCCGTGCCTGGTGTGGGGCGACTATCAAAGGGTTTAATTCATGAGGAACAGGTTAACATGGAATTCTTCTATCTGATACCCAACCTGTTTAAACAGCGGACTTAGGAATTTCAAATGAAAAGAGATGAACATATTCCTAATAAATTTCTCACGGCACGATTTCAAGTCATTAGCCATCAGGTCTCCCTCTCACGTCACCACTCTCAGCCCCCTGGGATATACCGCACCCCGCCCCCACCCCCCCCAAAATAAACCTTAACGACAACTAGCCCATCGGGGGAAGTAGGGGCAGAAACTCCCAAAACCATCAGCCCCCTTAACACCAAGTATCCCATTTTATAAATGTATAAAAAAAGACTGCAATTGTTCCCAAGTCTTCTCCAGCCCTGGTTTGTATTATCTTCCTCCACATATTTCACATCCGTAAGATTGCCAAACCGTTGCTATGACAACCAGTTATAAACGCTGCAGAGGGGGCGGGAATCAAGGTGATTACTGCATAATCAGGCGAGCTAAGATCGGCAGTTAAAACGAATACCCTTTGTTTTGCCTACGGTATCCATCGAAAGCCGACTCATACAGTCTCTGCCATAAAATTCAAAGTATTTTAACAATGTCAGGCTGCTTCTATGGGGTCTTGATGCTTCACTTGCGTTTCTCAAGTGACCAACAATCTGGTTTGTTTCTGCCGGAGAATTGATTCCAATGAAAGAAAGAAAAACTTTGCCTTTCACAACCTCAGGACATCCCAAAGAGCTTTACAGCCAATGAAGTACTTTTTGAAGTGTTGTCACTGCCGTAATGTAGGAAACGCGGCAGCCAATTTACGGACAGCAAGATCCCACAATCAGCAATGGGATAAATGATCAAGAAATCTGTTTTTAGTGATGTTGGTTGAGGGATAAATGTTGGCCCCAGGACATCGGGGAGAACTCCCCGGTGTTGTGGGTTCATCGACCCACTTCAGTGACTTGAGCACATAATCCAGGCTGACACTCCCAGAGCCGCACTGAGGGAGTGCTGGACGTGCCAGTTTCTCGGATGAGACGTTAAACCGAGGCCCCGTCCGCCCTCCCAGGTGGACGTTAAAGATCCCACTGCTCTATCTTCGAAGAACAGCAGGGGAGTTCTCCCCGGTGTCGTGGCCAATATTTTATTCCTCGAGCAACATCACAAAAAACAGATATTGTATTTTTGTTATCTGAACTATTAGAATATGCCACCCACCTGGGGGCATTGGTCATCACCCCTCACTTCCAGCGGGTAATCAGAAGGGGCGTAAAAATAGGTGGGGGCACGGTGGAACGGGTCCCCGAACCATTTCCTGGTGCCAACTGCCCCCGTTCTATCAAAAAAAAAGATCAGCAAAGGAAGAGATTTACCAGAATGATTCCAGGGATGAGGGACTTCAGTTATGTGGAGAGACTGGAGAAGCTGGGATTGTTCTCCTTAGAACAGAGAAGGTTAAGGGGAGATTTGACAGAGGTGTTCAAAATCATGAACAGTTTTGATAGAGTAAATAAGGAGAAACTGTTTCCAGTGGCGGAAGGGTCGGTAACCAGAGGACACAGATTTAAGGTGATCGGCAAAAGAGGCGACATGAGGAAACATTTTTATACGCAGAGAGTTATAATTCACTGCCTGAAAGGGCGGTGGAAGCAGATTCAATAGTGACTTTCAAAAGGGAATTGGATAAATACTTGAAGGGAAAAAATTACAGGGCGATGGGGAAAATGCAAGGGAATGGGACTAATTAATAGCTCTTTCAAAGAGCCGGCACGGGCAGGATGGGCCGATAGGCCTGCTCCCATGCTGTACCTACTGTGATACTATGAAATGTAGGTTTGTATGTGAAGGACTTGGAGCTGTTATAAGAGATCGGGTCAGACACGATGTAAAGGCAAGTCTTTCCTCCTCCAGCAGCTCCCCCCAATAACTCACTAGTTGTGAGTAAAGACCGTGTGCAGTGGCAGGCTAATCGACCATGAAGGGCATAACTTTTCTTTAAACAATCCGCTTTCTAATTTAATCAAAATGAGTTGGGCGCGACAAATTTGTGAACTCAATCTAAACAAACATTTGACATAAATACAGTTCAAGTCCAGTTTGTTCGTTATATATTTTGTTAGTACCAATTTTCCTAACTTGATATCTGAAATCTCTCCTTTCTTGTTCCTCTAAGGATGACATCCTACACAGTCTCCCTCCTCCCTCCATCCTCTGTGTTGAAATTACCACTCACTTTGTATTGTAACTCGTTCCTCCTCGGACCTTAAAACTGTGGAACTCCCCAAGACATCTCTTCCTCCTACAACCTACAAGACGTTTAAAGTCCAAACTAAAGGCCACCTAATCTCCTCCAGCCCCACGACCCTCCGAGATCTCAGCTCTCCTCCAATTTTAATCGCTCCACCATTGGCGGCCATGCCTTCAGCTGCCTGGGCCCTAAGCTCTGGAATTCCCTCCCTAAACCTCTCCGCCTCTCTCTCTCCTCCTTTAAGACGCTCTTTAAAGCCCAACTCTTTGACCAAACTTTCGGTCATCTGTCCTCATATCTCCTTATGTGGCTCGGTGTCAATTTCTGACAGATAATCGCTCCTGCGAGGTGCCTTGGGGACGTTTTACTATGTTGTTGTTTATCCTGTTTTCTCCTTACAACCAGGGAGGCACTTTCATTTTAATTAAAGCTTGTCAAGAGAATTGTAACACAACTGTAATATGTTGGACATCCCTTAAACCCAATCTCTATAATCCTACACAAGCACTAGGCTGAATAATTGAACATTTCGCACTGTGTGAAAGTTGACCTGCCTGATGGTTATCAGGAATTGTGTAGCCTGATTATTACATCAATTTAATGATGAGACAGCATTTGATAATAATTGGCCAAAATGATCTCTAAATCCAATTTCCTTCCCTCACTTCGCCTCTCCTCCTCCCCCACTACAATCCAACCATAAATTCACTTAAAGGAATCACAGCCAGACATGTCTCCATTTTTTTTCTAACGCCATCCCCCAGCTCAGATGATGAAGCAGTCTGTGCCCGCATGCAGCAAGACCTGAACAACATACAGGGGGTATGGGTTGGTGAGGGGTGAGTAACGTTCACGCTGCACAAGTCCCAGGCAATGACCATCTTCAACAAGAGGGAGCCTAACCACCTCCATATGACTTTCCATGGCATTATCATCACCAAGCTACATTCAAAGGTATGACGGTAGACAGGCAGTGGCTAGCATTTAAAGAATTAAGACATAATTTGCAACAAATACATTTTCCTTTAAGACACAAAAACCCAACAGGAAAAGTGGTCCAACCGCGTCTAACAAGAGAAATTAAAGATAATATTAAATCAAAGGAAGAGGCATAGAAAGTTGCCAGAAAAAGCAGTAAGGCTGAGGATTGGGAGCATTTTAGAATTCAGCAAAGGAGGACCAAGAAATTGATAAAGAGGGAAAATAGAATATCAGAGTAAACTAGCGAGAAACATAAAAAAGGACTGTTAAAGCGTCTATAGGTGTGTAAAAAGGAAAACTCCAGTGAAGGCAAATGTGGGTCCCTTACAGACAGAGACGTGAGAATTTATAATGGGGGATAAGGAAATGGCAGAGAAATTAAACAAATACTTTGTGTCTGTCTTCATGGAAAAAGACACAAAAAATCTCCTAGAAATACTAGAGAACCAAGGGTCTGGCAAGAATCAGGAACTGAAAGAAATTAATATTAGTAAAAAAATAGTACTAGAGAAATTAATGGGCCTGAAAGTCGATAAATCCCAAGGACCCGATGATCTACATCCCAGGGTTTTGAAAGAGGTGGCTATAGAAATAGTGGATGCATTGGTTGTCATCTTCCAAAATTCTATAGATTCTGGAACGGTTCCTGCAGATTGGGGGGTAACAAATGTAACCCCACTATTTAAGAAAGGAGGGAGAGAAAACAGAGAACGACAGACCTGTTAGCCTGACATCAGTAGCAGGGAAAATGCTAGAATCTATTACAAACGATGTGATCACAGGACACTTAGAAAATAATAATAGGATTTGGCAGAGTCAACATGGATTTATGAAAGGGAAATCACGTTTGACAAACCTATTGGAGTTTTTTGAGGATGTAACTAGTAGAATAGATAAGGGGGAACCAGTGGATGTGGTGTTTTTGGATTTTCAGAAAGCTTTCGATAAGGTCCCACACAGGAGGTTGGTGAACAAAGTTAAAGCACATGGAATTGGGATTAATATACTGGCATGGATTAAGAATTGGTTAACAGGCAGAAAACAGAGAGTAGGAATAAACGGGTCTGTTTCAGGTTGGCAGACTGTGACTAGTGGGGTACCGCAGGGATCAGTGCTTGGGCCCCAGCTATTCACAATATATATCAATGATTTGGATGAGGGGACCAAATGTAATATTTCCAAGTTTGCTGATGACACAAAACTAGGTGGGAATGTGAGTTGTGAGGAGGATGCAAAGAGGCTTCAAGGGGATATAGACAGGCTGTGAGTGGGCAAGAACATGGCAGATGCAGTATAATGTGGAAAAATGTGAAGTTATTCACTTTGGTAGGAAAAACAGAAATGCAGGGTATTTTTTAAATGGTGAGAGATTGGGAACTGTTGATGTTCAAAGGGACCTGGGTATCCTTGTACATGAGTCACTGAAAGCTAACATGCAGGTGCAGCAAGCAATTAGGAAGGCAAATGGTATGTTGGCCTTTATTACAAGAGGATTTGAGTACAGGTGTAAAGATGTCTTACTGCAATTATATAGGGCCTTGGTGAGACCGCGCCTGGAGTATTGTGTACAATTTTGGTCTCCTTACCTAAGAAAGGATATACTTGCCATGGAGGGAGTGCAACGAAGGTTCACCAGACTGATTCCTGGTCTGGCGGGATTGTCATATGAGGAGAGAGTGAGTAGACTAGGCCTGTATTGTCTAGAGTTTAGAAGAATGAGAGGTGATCTCATTGAAACATACAAAATTCTTACAGGGCTCGACAGGGTAGACGCAGGGAGGATGTTTCCCCTGGCTGGGGAGTCTAGAAAGGGGTCTCAGTCTCAGAATAAGGGGTCGGCCATTTAGGACTGAGATGAGGAGAAATTTCATCACTCAGAGGGTGGTGAATCTTTGGAATTCTCTACCCCAGAGGGCTGTGGAGGCTCAGTCATTGAATACATTCAAAACAGAGATCGATAGATTTCTAGATAGTAAAGACATCAAGGGATATGGGGATAGTGCAGGAAAATGCCGTTGAGGTAGAAGATCAGCCATGATCTTACTGTAGCCATGATGTGGAGATGCCGGTGATGGACTGGGGTTGACAAATGTAAGGAATCTTACAACACCAGGTTATAGTCCAACACTTTTATTTGAAAATCGCAAGCTTTCGGAGGCTTTCTCCTTCGTCAGGTGAGCGAGTGTGGGATTCCATGGAAGGTTACCGCATTTATAGTCAGAGAACAATATCTGGTGATTACAGATAATCTTTCCAACTGCCCGTTGTCAAGGCAATCAAAGTGTTCAGACAGAGTGATGTTACCTACAGGACCACCGAATACACAGACGGCCAGAACAAAAGACAGAGAGAGAGAGAGAAACATCCGAAAGGAAGAGAAAGACAGAGAATGACCCGTTGTGTTAAAAACAGATAACTTTTTTTCGCTGGTGGGGTTACGTGTAGTGTGACATGAACCCAAGATCCCGGTTGAGGCCGTCCTCATGGGTGCGGAACTTGGCTATCAATTTCTGCTCGACGATTTTGCGTTGTCGTGTGTCTCGAAGGCCGCCTTGGAGAACGCTTACCCGAAGATCGGAGGCTGAATGTCCTTGACTGTTGAAGTGTTCCCCGACTGGGAGGGAACCCTCCTGTCTGGCAATTGTTGCGCGGTGTCCGTTCATCCGTTGTCGCAGTGTCTGCATGGTCTCGCCAATGTACCATGCTCTGGGGCATCCTTTCCTGCAACGTATGAGGTAGACAACGTTGGCCGAGTCACAGGAGTATGAACCATGTACCTGGTGGGTGGTGTCCTCTCGTGTGATGGTGGTGTCTGTGTCGATGATCTGGCATGTCTTGCAGAGGTTACCGTGGCAGGGTTGTGTGGTGTCGTGGACGCTGTTCTCCTGAAAGCTGGGTAATTTGCTGCGAACGATGGTCTGTTTGAGGTTGGGTGGCTGTTTAAAGGCGAGTAGTGGAGGTGTGGGGATGGCCTTAGCGAGGTGTTCGTCGTCATTGATGACATGTTGAAGGCTGCGGAGAACATGGCGTAGTTTCTCCGCTCCGGGGAAGTACTGGACGACGAAGGGTACTCTGTTGGTTGCGTCCCGTGTTAGTCTTCTGAGGAGGTCTATGCGATTTTTCGCTGTGGCCCGTCGGAACTGTCGATCGACGAGTCGAGCGTCATATCCCGTTCTTACGAGGGCGTCTTTCAGTGTCTGTAGGTGTCCATCGCGTTCCTCCTCGTCTGAGCAGACCCTGTGTATTCGCAGGGCCTGTCCATAGGGGATGGCCTCTTTGACGTGGTTAGGGTGGGAGTTGGAAAAGTGGAGCATCGTGAGGTTGTCTGTGGGCTTGCGGTAGAGTGAGGTGCTGAGGTGCCCGTCTTTGATGGAGATTCGTGTGTCCAAGAAAGAAACCTGGTGTTGTAAGATTCCTTACATGATCTTACTGAATGGCGGAGCAGGGTTGAGGGGCGGATGGCCTCCTCCTGCTCCTATTTCTTATGTTAAATCCCCCACCATCAACATCCTAGGGGTCACCATTGACCAGAAATTCAACTGGACCAGCCACAATGTTGTGGCTAGTAGAGCAGGTCAGAGGCTGGGTATTCTGCAGTGAGTGATTCACCTCCTGACTCCCCGAAGCTTCTCCACTATCTACAAGGCACAAGTCAGGAGTGCGATGGAATACTCTCCACATACCTGGATGAGTGCAGCTCCAACAACACTCAAGTGGCTCGACAACATCCAGGACAAAGCAGCCCACCTGATCAGCAGCCCATCCACCACCCTAAACATTGACGCCCACATCCCGAGAATGAATTTAAAAAAACACTCCCAGGGCAGATACAGCATGGATTAGATACAGAGTAAAGCTCCCTCTACACTGTCTCAACAAATACTCCCAGGGCAGATACAGCATGGGTTAGATACAGAGTAAAGCTCCCTCTACACTGTCCCATCAAACACTCCGAGGGCAGGTACAGCACGGGTTAGATACAGAGTAAAGCTCCCTCTACACTGTCCCATCAAACAGTCCCAGAGCAGGTACAGCACATGTTAGATACAGAGTAAAGCTCCCTCTACACTGTCCCATCAAACACTCCCAGGGCAGGTACAGCACGGGTTAGATACAGAGTTAAGCTCCCTCTACACTGTCCCATCAAACACTCCCAGGGCAGGTACAGGGTTAGATACAGAGTAAAGCTCCCTCTGCACTGTCCCATCAAACACTCCCAGCAGGTACAGCACAGGTTAGATGCAGAGTAAAGCTCCCTCTACACTGTCCCATCAAACACTCCCAGGGCAGGTACAGCATGGATTAGATACAGAGTAAAGCTCCCTCTACACTGTCCCATCAAACACTCCCAGGGCAGGTACAGGGTTAGATACAGAGTAAAGCTCCCTCTACACTGTCCCATCAAACACTCCCAGGGCAGGTACAGCATGGATTAGATACAGAATAAAGCTCCCTCTACACTGTCCCATCAAACACTCCCAGGGCAGGTACAGCACGGGTTAGATACAGAGTAAAGCTCCCTCTACACTGTCCCATCAAACACTCCCAGGGCAGGTACAGGGTTAGATACAGAGTAAAGCTCCCTCTACACTGTCCCATCAAACACTCCCAGGGCAGGTACAGGGTTAGATACAGAGTAAAGCTCCCTCTACACTGTCCCATCAAACACTCCCAGGGCAGGTACAGGGTTAGATACAGAGTAAAGCTCCCTCTACACTGACCCATTAGTGCATCAAAGTGATACTGTTCCATTTCCCAAACCAGCACATTATCTCCCAAGTTGTGCTCTATTTCTGTGATGTCGTTTAACACTAACGCTCTGCAGTTAATGCTAATACTGAGTGTCAAGTACTAGAAACCCTACTTCTCTTTTAACTTGACCCTTAACTATTACAACACCATTCATGAGCTATGTGTGTGTGTCCCCCATTATTCCCTCCAATCTCCAATGCTTACCACAGCAAGTGTGTGGCTTTTCTCAGTGAGATTGTCCACTTAGTACCAATTCGGAGTAGATTTGTGCAGGATCCCCTGACTGCAATTACCCAAACTCATTTCATGGAGGATTCTTATATCCAGCAGCGAGAGAGGACTTTCACCACACCAGTCAGGGCTAGATTTGAACGCAGATTCCAGACATAAAAAAAACACTATATAATCTGCTGTACGCCCCATAATTAACATCACCAGAGCAACTGAGGAGGGAACCAGAATGGGATTCACTTCAAAAGTACTTCATTAGGTGTAACGTGCTTTGCGACGCCTTGAGGTCGTGAAAGGTCGAACTCCCCTTGCCGAAATGATCAGTATCGTGACCAGAACGTTCACCTGTCACCAAAACATTCTCCTTACCTTTCCTTTGGCAGACATGGTTTCCAGTTACCGAGAACGGATATTCAATCCAAACAATCTGCAGAGAGAAAAAAAAAAGAGGATCAGCAATTATTTATGTCTCTGATAAAGGCTGTGAATTACCCAGTGATCCATTATACATGTCTCTCTCCACAGATGACTGCGAGCCACCTCATTAACCAGCATCGTGTTTCATGTATTCTGTAAATACGATCGGATGAAGCAACTGCTTCTTTATATTTACCCAAACATCCTGACAGTTGCCAGTGCTCATTTGAAATGTTAACTTAATCATTTAAAAAAAAAATGTGATTATAATAATTAAATATAAGACACGCCTCAGCGGAAACAGGAGTACGGGATTTATTTGACCTGTTGTGCTTCTCAGAGCATCGCTGAATCACTGCAGTAGAAAGGGGGGCCTGCTTCTTGGTGCAGCAAAACACATCCTCAAGAACGATGACTCATGCAGATCAATACGAGTAAAACTGCAGCAGTGGACTGGGAGAGCAGTGTCTCAGTGGTGGCTCAATGGGCTCTGACTCAGAAGATTGTGCGTTCACTGTCCCTACTCTGTAGATTCATGTAACTAAAATCCAGGCTGATAACTCACATACTAGTACCGAGGGAGTGCTGCACTGTCGGAGGTGCCGTCTTTCAAATGAGATGTTAAATTGAGGCCCCGTCTGCCCTCTCAAGTGGATGTAAAAGATCCCATTACCACTACTTTGAAGAAGAGCAGGCGAGTTCTCCATGGTGTCCTGAGCCAGTATTTATCCCCTCAACCAACATCACTAAAAATATAGATTATCTGGTCATTATCACATTGCTGTTTGTGGGATCTTGCTGTGCGCACATTGGCTGCTGCGTTTCCTACATTACAACAGTGACTACACTTCAAAAAGTATTTCAATGGCTGTAAAGCACTTTGGGATGTCGTGAAAGGCACGATATAAATGCAAGCCTCCCTCTCTCTGGAGGGACCTCTGATTGTCTTGCTAAGCCCACTGAACCCTGAGCAAGAGGAGGGATGTGGTGGGGAATGCAGCTCGGTGCAGATGAGATTGAACAAAAGTGGACAAGAACTTTGGGGCCAAAACTCTTGTTCCCAACAATTCCTATGTCATTTTTCACTGCAAATGACCTTGAGGAAAACAACATCCTTCCTCTGTCAGTCTGACTCAGCTGGTAATCAGAAGTGGGATCGCGGACGATTTATCCCTCCTTAACCCAGGGGCACCCAGGACAGTCAGAGGATGCCCTCTATTGCCACAGTTCATTGGGTCTAAGTTCTGTGCGTGCACGAATACCGCAGACACAGTGCAGGAAGAAGTCTAAAGTACCGTAACCACCGGCAACAGGTCTCAGTTGTGGATTCCACCGCAATAGAATTCAAAAGCAGATAATTTATGTTAAACTTGTATAGAAGCTTGGTTAGACCACACTTGGAGTACTGTGAACAGTTCTGGTCTCCATATTATAAAAAGGATACAGAGGCACTGGAGAAGTTTGCAAGGATGATCCCAGAACTGAGAGGTTATAACTATCAGGAAAGGCGGAACAGGCTGGGGCTCTTATCTCTAGAAAAGAGAAGGCTGAGGGGTGACCTGATAGAGGTCTTTAAAATTATGAAGGGGCTCGATAGGGTAGATGTAGAGAAGATGTTTCCACTTGTGGGGGAGACCAAAATTAGGGGCTATAAATATAAGATAGTCATTAATAAATCCAATAAGGAATTCAGGAGAAACTTCTTTACCCAGAGAGTGGTGAGAATGTGGAACTCGCTACCACAAGGAATAGTTGAGGCGAATAGTGTAGATACATTTACGGGGAAGCTAGATAAACACATGAGGATGAAAGGAATAGAAGGATATGCTGATAGGGTGAGATGAATTAGGGAGGGAGGAGGCTCGTGTGGAGCATAAACACTGGCATAGACCAGTTGGGCCGAATGGCCTGTTTCTGTGCTGTAAATTCTATGTGATGTCACTGGGTCAAGACGGGACTCGCTCCCCCAAACGGGCATGGGGTTCATCAGGATTATCACAGAAAAACGGGGGAACGCCAATAACTATTCTTGATAAATCTCACGACTTCCCATCTGGCCAGTCTGCCCCTGCACTGAGTCTACACTACATCACAATACATATTTCACATCCTGCACAGGTGATTGTGGGTTTGCTGGTACAGGGATTGTATCTGTCACAATATAAGAAAATAACACATCTGTCAACAAAGGACTGAGGTGAAAGAAAGAACTAGTATTTACACAGCATCTTTCATGACCTCAGGATGTCTCAAAGTGCTTTCCAGTGCTCTTGAAGTGTGGTCACTGCTGTAATGTAGGAAACACGGCAGCCAATTTACGCACAGCAAGATCCCACGAACAGCAACGTGATAGTGACCAGGCCAACAGTTTTAGTGATGTTGGTTGAGAGATAAATATTGGCCCAGGACACCAGGGAGAACTCCCCCTGCTCTTCTTCGAAATAGCGACGTGGGATCTTTTACATCCACCCTGAGAGGGCAGACGGGGCCTCGGTTTAACGCCTCACCGAAAAGATGGAACCCGTGACAGTGCAGCGCTCCCTCAGTACCGGCACTGGGAACGTCAGCCTAGATTTTATGCTCAAGTCTCTGGAGTGGGACATGAACGTTTGACACCTTGCTTGGACCTTTGCATGTTCTATGTTTGGAAGAGAGCCCTCGAGACAGTGGTCGGCTTCAGAAAGGCAGACAAACTATACAGTTTCCTCCTTATTACACACGGGAGACAAAATAATAGCGTTGGCACGCTGGACGTGGCAACAAATGTAATGTAGCTGCCCTGATGGCGTAATCCCACCACCCAGTGTGGACCTGGCCAGAATGGACCTACAGAGCAGAATGGTACCCAAAGTGAGGCTGGCTTCATTCACTCAGCTGACCTCAACTGGGATGGTGGCAGGGATGCTATCACTGGCCTCAGTGCCTCTAGGCGAGGGAGGGGGAAGAATCGTTTTCGGGCTGCTGATCGCTGTACTGCAAGTATGGTAGTCCAGCGGTTATGGTACTAGACTAGTAACCTCAGCTCAGTCGTGAGTTCAAATCCCACTACGGCCAAGTCATGAGTTCAATAAACTGGCTGGCACCAGAAAAACGACCATGAAAGCTGCTGGATAATAAATCTCAACTAAGAAACCTGCTGCGTCTGGTCTCCAAATAACTCCAGTGACCACACTATGTGGTTGACTCGTAATACCCTCAATTATAAGGGTGTGCAAGGACAAAGTTCACCCCCACCTTCTCAGGAAAACTAGGGATGGGCAATAAATGCCCACTATTCCAGAAATGGTCTGGTCAATGTTACCTCCCACAGTTGAACAGCCCACTAACACTGTCTAGGAGGTTAATGATTTGGGTGATGCCTGGCACCAGTTGGCTCCACAGGAGAGAAGGGTAGAGAGCTGACAAGGAATAAGTACATCCGACTGAATATTGAGGACCTGCTCCCCTCCTATCTCTGGAACTCATGCCCCACACACAATACACCAAGAGCGTGGACATTTCTGATCTGGTTTTTTCTCCACACAGTTACTGAATTGGGCCCGTTTGGTTAGCTGAAAATATAGAGACCTTGACGGAAAAAATAATTGCTCACAAAAACATCATAATTTGGATTAGTCATTATTCACATTGGTAACACGCAATTATACGGCGCTAAAATTATAATCATCCTTTGGAATTAGGCAGCGGAACGGGGACAAGCAAATTAAAGGGATGGGTTTTATTCAGTCCCACATCAATATGTCAAAGGTTGGATTCAGGCCAAGTTTCCCCCCTGTCTGTCTCCAATCCAGTAATTTTATAAACGGCGGCTCTGCAATTTGTATTCAGATTTTCTACAGTCTCAATCCTCAAGGTTACAGTCTGACTCAGTTTACGGAATGGCTTTTCTTGCGGGGAGAGGGGCAGCGGGGCGGGGGGGGGGGGGGAGATATAATACTTCTTACATGGGGGAGATTGTTAAGCAATGTGTAACTCAATCTTTTTTCTCCTTGCACACAGCTCCCGGAGGGGTGGATTTAATGACCAGCGCCCCCGGAGCCTTCAGCGTGTCTGCTGCAGTCCCCACGCCCGAGTGCTGCGGAACCAGATCCTCATCTCCAGCCCCCCTCACAGGAGGCATAAATCCCCCAACTATATCACCAATAAAATGTACCAAGATTGGGACTGTCTCCACAGGGCATGTGGAGTTTGCCCATTGTAGACCCTCCCCTGTATCTCAACAAACATTAACCTCAGACTTTGGACAAGTGGGTTTAAGCAAACATCTAATGTGCTCTTATCTGAAAATGGTCAACTTGTAGAAATTTTAAACACGAATTTCGCAGACCAAATTATCGATGTAAAATTTATTAAAAATCCTCGACTAAAATTTCCTTGAGTGAAAATAAACGTTTTGCTAAAAGAAAATTACTTCATTTTAATTGCTTCATGTTTCTTTATTAATTTTAAAACTATTTTTTAAACCAAATCAACAAATTTTAATTTCCATTTAAACAAACCAACAAATTCCCTTTAGATAAACCAACGCTTTTTAATTGAATTCTCCTCCAACAAATTAGCACTTTTCAATGTAATTTTTTCAAATAAATTAATACTTTAAAACAAACTTGACATTGTTATTTGATTCCTTCTAAACAAATTAACATTTTGAATGTAACTCCTTTTAAAACAATTTGATGCATTGCGTTTAAAACAATTTGATACATTCCAGTGTATCTCTTTCTAGAACAATTTGATACAGTTCATGTATCTCTTTTAAAACTTTTTGATACATTTCATGCACCCCTAAAACAATTTGATACATTCATCTCTTTTTTTAAATGAATTGCTCCATTGCCCTGCCTGGTGGCGAGGCCTCTGCTACTCACCCCGGGGGTTGCGGTGATTTCTCGGGAGCGCTGACCCTCCTCCAGCTCGGCCTGTCCACTTCTCCCTCTCCCTCTCTCGCTCGAACTGCTCCTTCCCTCCCTCCCTGACGTCAGCCCAGACCTGGCATCGCCCCCTCCCTCTCTCCCTCCCCCTCTCTCTCTCTTTCCCTCCCCCTCTCTCCCTCTATTTCCCTCCCTCTCTCCCTCCCCCCTCTCTTTCGCTCTCTCTCTCTCTCCCTTCCCCCTCTCTCTCCCTCCCTCTCTCTCTCTCTTTCTTTCCCTCCCTCCCCTGACTTCTTCAGCTGAGCTCAGTGCTTCTATTTTAAAGCTGCTGCGGATTTACAGTGTGGCCCGAAAGGATTGGAACGATTTCTTTTAGCGTTTTGTGAGCAAGAGGCACAGCCTCGTTGGAGGGGCAAAGGGTGGGGGGAGTCAGGGGAAAGAGAGCAAGGTCATGACCCATGCCCACCCCCAAATTTATTAACCCTCCGTCTAACCATCTCCCCCACTGGTTGCACCTGTGCACCTGAATTGGGGCAGCAAGGGCTTTTATTCTCTCATTCTCGGGATGCTGGCAAGGCCGGCATTTATTGCCCATCCCTAATTGCCCTTGAGAAGGTGGCGGTGAGCCGCCTTCTTGAACCGCTGCAGTCCGTGTGGTGACGGTTCTCCCACAGTGCTGTTAGGAAGGGAGTTCCGGGATTTTGACCCAGCGACGATGAACGAACGGCGATATATTTCCGAGTCGGGATGGTGTGTGACTTGGAGGGGAACGTGCAGGTGGTGTTGTTCCCGTGTGCCTGCTGCTCTTGTCCTTCTAGGTGGTGGAAGTGAGAGGGTTTGGGAGGTGCTGTCGAAGAAGCCTTGGCGAGTTGCTGCAGTGCATCCTGTGGATGGTACACACTGCAGCCACGGTGCGCCGGTGATGGAGGGAGTGCATGTTTAAGGTGGTGGATGAGGTGCTGATCATGCTGTTCATTCATGGGGGGCATCACAGTGGAGCCCAATACTGGCCTTTTATTTAATTTGCTCTTGGGATATGGGTGATACTGTTAAGGCAATATTTATTGTATCTCCCTGAAGGCATTAAGAGTCAACCACATAGTGTGGGACTGAATCATGTGTAGATCATGATAAAGGACGGCAGGTTCCCTTCCCTGAGGGACATTAGTGAACCAGATGGGTTTTTACAACAATCCGACATCTTGCATGGTCAATTTTCTGGCAGTGATCAGAAATTTATTGAATTCAGTTTCACAACCTGCCATGGTGGAATTTGAAATCACAACCTCTGGGTTGCTGGTCACGAGAACCACTAGGCTATTGTACCCGAAGTGTCCTCACTGACCATCTCCTCATGCAATCTTACCACAGGGGCGTTGCCGGACAGTGATGAAGGAGAGGGAACCCTGACCAATTACATCCCCTCCCTAAACCAGAGGCACTGAGGCCAATTGGTGCCATTCTTCGTGTGTGAACCTGGTCAGTGGACAGTGGCCTGCTATTTGACCATGGGTGGGGGGGGTGTGCATCATTAGATGAGCCCACTCCTGTCCTTACCCACTGTCCGCACAACTGTGCTTTCCAAATAAGGATCACCGAATAGCGAATAATGGCAGGAATCTTTAGTGCATAGATATGGGAACTGGTTGTAATTCTACCTTCAGATTTAGTGTCTTGTGGTCTGTGCCTTTGTTACCTCCAGACTTGACTATTCCAATGCTCTCCTGGGCGGCCTCCCAACTTCCACCATCCATAAATTTCAGCTCATCCAAAACTCTGCTGCCCCGTATCCTAACTCGCACCAAGTCCTGTTCACTCATCACCCCCTGTGCTCGCTGACCTGCATCGGCTCCCGGTCCGGGAATGCCTCGATTTTAAAATTCTCATCCTCGTGTTCAAATCCCTCCATGACCTCGCCCCCTCCCTATCTCTGTAACCTCCTCCAGCCCTAGAACCCTCCGAGGTCTCTGGGCTCCTCCAATTCTGGCCTCTTGGGCATCCCCGATCTTCATCGCTTCAACATTGGCGGCCGTGCCTTCAGCTGTCTAGGCCCTAAGCTCTAGAATTCCCTCCCTATAAATCTCACTCCTCCTTTAAAACCTACCTCTTTGACCGAGCGTTTGGTCACACGTCCTAATATCTCCTTATGTGGCTCGGTGTCAAATTTTTGTTTGACAATTGTTTCTGTGAAGCGCCTTGGGACATTTTATTGCGTTAAAGGCTCTTTGTAAATGGAAGTTGTTGTTGTCGTAGTAGAGGGGGCTAACACGCCGGGAAAGAATGACTTTTAAGGGATGACTCCGCGATCTGACGTTCCCAGCGCCTGAGGGAGAACTGGTCAGTAAATTTCAGCTTCTGCTGGCGATATTTTTGCAAGAGTTGCTCCCCACTACTTCAAGTGTGAGATGGTGGAGTTGCCCCTTTAATTGCTGACTGTACAGTATCGCCATTTAATTTTCAAACACTGTCTTCCAGCTCAATTCTTATACTGTTTTATTTATGGGATGTTGGCTGCTGTGTTATACTTTCGAGGTAACCATGGACACCACTCAGTTTAATGGAGATACATAACCCACAGTCTCGCCTGTGTGCAGTTGTTGCCCGGGTGATTTTACCCCAGTGACACTCGTTTTGTGGCTGATTTCACTAATCCGCATTTTACATAATATTTCTTTTTAAATTAAAATGTACACATGCTCCCAGCTTATGATGCACTCACTGAGGGTCCATAAATAGGCCTGTACAGTTTTTTAAACATTCATTCTTGGGATCTGGGCCCATTTATTTATTTATTGCCCATCCCTAATTGCCCCTTGAGAAGGTGGTGGTGAGCCGCCTTCTTGAACCGCTGCAGTCCGTGTGGTGACGGTTCTCCCACAGTGCTGTTAGGAAGGGAGTTCCAGGATTTTGACCCAGCGACAATGAAGGAACGGCGATATATTTCCAAGTCGGGATGGTGTGTGACTTGGAGGGGAACGTGCAGGTGGTGTTGTTCCCATGTGCTTGCTGCTCTTGTCCTTCTAGGTAGTAGAGGTCGCGGGTTTGGGAGGTGCTGTCGAAGAAGCCTTGGCGAGTTGCTGCAGTGCATCCTGTGGATGGTACACAGTGCGCCGGTGGTGAAGGGAGCGAATGTTTAGGGTGGTGGATGCCTAAAATAAAGCAAATAAATCTGATGTGTTCCTGATCCATACACAGACTGGGAAGGTCCTGGTTTAACACGATACTCCCCTGCTCTTCTTTGAAATAGTGGCCATGGGATCTTTTACGTCCACCTGAGAGGGCAGACGGAGCCTCGGTTTAACGTCTCATTCGAGAGGTGGCACCACCGACAGTGCAGCACTCCCTCAGTCCTGCAATGGGAATGTCAGCCTAGATTATGCGCTCAGGTCTCTGGAGTGGGACTTTAACCCACAATCTCTGACTCGAGCGAGGGTGTTACCCACTGAGCTATGGCTGACACCTAAGCCTTCGAGCAAGACCTCGGTTGGGATTTGGTCCTCAAACGAAACATTGCCTCTGGTTTTAGCCCACTAGAGGTGCAAAAACTTGGCACAAGCCATGACCCTGAGCTCAGCTTCCTCCCCACGTCTGATCTGTCACAAGGTCACGTCCTTTCGCCTCTACATCACCTGCCTCTGCCCCTACTCCCATCTCTACGCCACTAGATCCCCAATCCACGCATTCATCACCTCTCCAATGCTCTCCTCACCGAACTCCCAACATCTAAACTACAAACCATCCAGAAAGTCACAGCCTGAGCCCTCACTAACATTAAGGCCCATATCCCCTTCACAGTGCAGTCTCGGACTGTCAGACACACCCACAAGGGACGAGAAGTATTTTTACACTGGAGGAATCTGACACCAATATGGAGACAGCTGGTGTAAATAGCAGATGGAGGAGGGGGATGGATCTATTCTAGGACTGCACTGAGCAGACATTACATTGACATTGGGCCTTTACTGGAAGAGCGGTGACTTGGCCGTGATAGGTTTGGCGTCTTTACATGTCTATAACCCTGACTAGTGCTCTGCCAACCTCAACTATCAATGCGAGTCCTACATACAACATAGTAATATAGGGGCAGCTTCTCTTATTGCTGCAGCTGGCTACTGAGGCCATCAAATGGAGCAAAATTGGGTCCGGGGCTGGGGGGGAGGGGGGGGGGGGAGGAGGGGTTTAAGAGAAATGCACATCTGTACGGAGCCTCTCCTGATATTCCTGTTCTCCCGGTGCTTAAATGATCCGCTCGCCCCACAATCTCAAGACAGTCCAGGTGAACTCGGATGCATGATCAGACTAGATTAAACACTCTGTCAGATTCCGAGGTTGGGGTCCCGAGCAGGTCTGTGTATAAACCCGAGGTGACAGCTGTGGAGGTGGATGGAGTCCAGGCTGGAGATGTGTTGGTGCCGACGGGATCTGAAGAAGATGTCTTCAGTTTGGCCGACATTAAGCTGGAGGAGGTTTTGGCTCATCTGGGTCTTATTGTCGGATAGGCAGTTGAAGCTGGTGGTGAGGTGTGTGACGCAGTGGCCATGTTACTAGACTAATGAATCCTAGAGGATGGGAGTTCAAATCCCACCACAGGCCGTTCAAGACTTTGAATTCAATTTCAAAAATATGGGAATTAAAAAGTGATCGTGAAGCTGTTGGATTGTCGTAAAAACCCAACTGGTTCGTTAGTGTCCCTTTAGGGAAGGAAACTTGCCGTCGTTACCTGGCCTGGACCTATAGGTGACTCCAAACCCCTCACCAAAGTGGTTAACTCTTAATTAGCCTCACCAGCCACTCAGTTGTATCAAGATTAACATCGCAGTGGTTCAAGGTGGTGACATCACCACTTTCTCAACTAGGGGATGGGCAATAAATGCCAGCCTTGCCAGCGGCACCCACATCCCAAAGAACTAATAATAATTGACAAAGGAGATGGCGAGGTAGAGCTGGCTGTCATCGGGGCACAGGTGAAGGTTTGATCCTGTGCTTTCGATAATGTTGACAATGGGAAGCCATGAAGTTTTGGGGGGGGGTGGCAGATGTAACACAGGGGTACACTCCTAGTTGGTACTCCAGTGGAATACTGAGGGAGCGCTGCACTGTCGGAGAGTGCCATCTTTTGGATGAGATGTTAAACCGAGGCCCGCCCACCCACCCCGTGTCAGTTGGATGTGGAAGAGCATCCTAACAGCACTGTGTGGGAGCACCTTCACCACACGGGACTGCAGAGGTTCAAGAGGGAGGAAGCTCATCAACACCTTCTCAAGGGGCAACCAGGGTGATGGGATAGATACAATTCCTTGCGTCTGAGTCACACACACACACACACACACACACAGGGAGCAGCTTAACATGAAACTGGGCTCTCCGTCCACAAACAAGGCATTAGTGGTCAGCTCGACATGTTTTGGGCTGCTGCTTTCTCACTCATTAAAAAAGCTTTAAATTGATATGTGAGGATTAAGGGCCCTTCAAGAAATGACACAGCCCAGCTGCCAGGGGGAATGGCACGCACGATCCACACCTCCTGCTAAATTACATTCATTATGTATACACTGCGGCACAGACAAAACAGTCTTTATAAGTAGTGCTGTGCTTTTTTTTCTCCCCCCCCCCCCCCCCGCTCCCTGGTCTGTGCTGAGTTAGCTGGATTCAGTTAGTGCAGCAGTCGGACTTACACAGAATCTACAGCACAGAAAGAGGTCCAGCCCACCCATTGCTGGAATCTATACTCCACACAAGCCTTCACCCACTCTAATCACCTCTTCCCACTCTGCCCCCCCCCCCTCCCATATCCTCTCTATTCCCTTCTCCCTCATGTATGCATCGAGCCTCCCATTTAATCGGGACACCTTGGTGAGCCAGATTTCATCCCAATTATCCAATTAATTTATGCCGATTGGAACCATGAAAATCTCAGCACAGAAGGATCCCGTTGTGCCTGTGCTCACCCTAAATCCTCTAGTCCCCTCCCCCTTTGCTCTTTCCCTGTCCCCTTTATTATTTTTTCCTCTTCGCAATGTTTTTCCAATTCTCCCTTTTAAATGGTGTTCTTGTTCCTGCCTCAAAAGCCACTTGTGCCGAACCATCCCATATCCTAAATAGCCCTTTGTGTGAACAGATCCCTTCCAACCTCCCCTCAGCCTGCACAGATTTCATTTGAATGGTATGATACTGTCCAGCTCTTTAACACAAGACTCCAAACAGAGTTAACTCTTTCCATTGGTGACAGTGTCTTTTTGTGGCTACAATCAGAGATGCACAGGAAGGACTCCCTAATATCATTTAGCACCAGCCATGGCTCAGTGGGTAGCCCATTCATCTCTGAGTCACATAATCCAGGTTGGCACGCCCATTACAGTACTGAGGGAGTGCTGCACTGTCGGGGATGCCGTCTTTCGGTTGAGACTGCGAATACAGGTCAGTTATTCCCTCTGTCTTGGTCGATAAGCGAGGTTCAATACTGTTTAACCTGACCCTTGCCTCTCCTTTAACATCCTCACTCTCTACCACCCACCCAGGTATCACACCAAGTATCACACCGAGATATCGTCACTCCTTTCCTCCCTCAGCCTCTGCACCAAGCGACTTCTCATCCTCAGTGATTTAAACCTCTATTTCAACTCTCCTGAGTTCACTGCCCTCCTTTTACCTCTCCCTCCATATAAAATCTCCTACCCATATTTACGGCCACCCCCTTGACTTTGCCAGCCCACATCTACTCCCACTGTCTCATTCACAGGTAAGGCCATCTCTTATCGCTTCCTTTTTCCGCTCTCCGCTCACATCTCTCTTCCCCCTCTCAACCCCACTTCCTTCTGTGTCCGCTACTGGGAAAAAAAAATTCTCCCCCAAGTTTTGGGGAATGAAATGGGGCAAGTGGAGTATGTTACAGTGGGGGAGCATTTGGGGAACAGTGATCATAATATTATCAGGTTTAGAATAGTTACAGAAAAGTACAAGCAACAATCAAGTGTAAAAATACTTAACTGGAGGAAGGCTAATTTCAGTGAGAGTAGTGGTGAACGGTTGTTTTTCACACTGGAGGGAAGTATACAGTGGTGTTCCCCAGGGGTCAGTATTAGGACCACTGCTCAATAGTGAGTTAAAGAGAGATCTTGCTCTGGTGGATTGAAATCAAAATTGGCCAGCAAAAGTGTAATTGAACAATGGGTGGCCTTCAAGGAGGAGTTGGTTCGGGTAAAGAGAAGACACATTCCCACGAGGGGGGGAAGGAAGGACACCCAAAGCTGGAGCCCCCTGGATGACTAAAGATACAGAGATTAAAATGAAACAGAAAAAGCAGGATCATGACAAATGTAAGGTTCATAATACAGTAGAGAACCAAGCTGGATACAGAAAGTACAGAGGAGTTCTAAAAAAAAAGTAAGAGGGTCAGAGAGAATATGAGAATAGATTAGCTGCTAACATAAAAGGAAACTCAAAAGTCTTTTATAAATAGCAAAAGGGTAGTCAAAGGAAGGGTGGGGATGATTAGGGACAAAAAAGATCTTTTTGTGGAGGCACAGGGCATGGCTGAGGTACTAAATGAATACTTCGCATCTGTCTTCACTAAAGAGGATGCTGCCAATGTAGCAGTAATGGAGGAGGGAGTAGCGATACTGGATAGGATAAAAATAGATAAAGAAATGGTGAAATGGGCAGACACATGGCAGATGAAATTTAACACAGAGATGCGTGAAGTGATACATTTTGGTAGGAAGAATGAGGAGAGTCAATATAAATTAAATGGGACGATTTTAAAGGGATGCACTAATAGAGAGACCTGAGGGGGCACATACACAAATCTTTGAAGGTGGCAGGACAAGTTGAGAAGGCTGTTTTTAAAAAAAGCATATGGTATCCTAAGACCATAAGAGATAGGAGCAGGAGTAGGCCATTCAGCCCCTCGAGCCTGCTCCACCAATGAGATCATGGCTGATCTGATTTTTACCTCAACTCCACTTTCCTGCCTTTTCCCCATATCCTTTGACTCCCTTGCTGATCAAGAATTTGTCTAACTCAGCCTTGAATGTATTCAATGACTCAGCCTCCACAGCTTTTTGGGGTTAAGAATTCCAAAGATTCACGACCCTCTGGGAGAAGAAATTCCTCCTCATTTCCATCTTAAACGGGCGACCCCTTATTCTGAGACTATGCCCCCTAGTTTTAGATTCCCCCATGAGGGGTAACATCCTCTCAGCATCTACCCTATCGAGTCCCCTCAGAATCTTGTATGTTTCAATAAGGTCTCCTCTCATTCTTCTAAACTCCAATGAGTATTGACCCAACCTGTTCAATCTTTCCTCATAAGACAACCCTTCCATACCCGGAATCAACCTCGTGAACCTTCTCTGAACTGCCTCCAATGCAAGTATGTCCTTCCTTAAATAAGGGCACCAGAATTGTATGCAGTACTCCAGGTGTGGTCTCACCAGCACCCTGTACAGTTGTAGCATGACTTCCCTGCTTTTATACTCCATCCCCCTAGAAATAAAGGCCAATATTCCATTTGCCATCCGGATTACCTGCTGCAGCTACATGTTGACTTTTTGTGTTTCATGTACGAGGACACCCAGATCCCTCTGTACTGCAGCATTTTGTAGTATTTCTTCATTCAAATAATATTTTGCTTTTTTTTTCACTCCCAAAGTGGATGACTTCACATTTTCCCACATTATATTCCATCTGCAAAATTTTTGCCCATTCGCTTAACCTGTCAATATCCCTTTGCAGACACTTTGTGTCCTCATCGAAACTTGCTTTTCCACCTATCTTTGTATCATCAGCAAATTTGGTCACAAGACACTCTGTTCCTTCATCCAAGTCATTGATATATATTGTAAATTGTTGAGGCCCCAGCACTGAGCCCTGCGGCACCCCACTAGTTACAAATTGCCATTTTGAAAATGACCCTTTTATCCCGACTCTTTGTTTTCTGTTAGTTAGCCAATCCTCTATCCATGCCAGTGTATTACCCCCAACACCATGAGCTCTTATCTTGTGCAGTAATCTTTTATGTGGCACCTTATCCATTGCCTTTTGGAAATCCAAATATACTGCATCCATTGGTTCCCCTTTATCCACCCTGCCCGTTACTTCCTCAAAGAACTCTAATAAATTTGTCAGTCAGATTTCCCCTTCATAAAACCATGTTGACTCTCCTTGATTGTATTATGAGTCTCCAAATGTCCTGCTACTACTTCCTTAATAATGGATTCTAGCATTTTCCCAATGACAGATGTTAGCCTAACTGGTCTATAGTTACCTGCTTTCTGTCTCGCTCCCTTCTTGAATAGGGGTATTACGTTTGCGGTTTTCCAATCCGCTGGGACTTTTCCAGAATCTAGTGAGCTTTATTAATAGAGGCACAGAGTACAAAACCAAGGAAATTATGCTCAACCTTTATAAAACACTGGTTAGGCCTCAGCTGGAGTATTATGCTCAAGTCTGGGCACCACACTTTAGGAAGGATGTCAAGGCCATAGAGGGTGCATAGGAGATTCACTGGAATGGTGGCAGGGATGAGGGACTTCAGTTATATGGAGAGACTGGAGAAACTGGGATTGTTCTCCTTAGAACGAAGAAGGATAAGGGGAGATTTAATAGAGGTGTTCAAAACCATGAACGGTTTTGATAGAGTAAATAAGGAGAAACTGTTTCCAGTGGCAGGAGGGTCGGTAACCAGAGGACACAGATTTAAGGTGGTCGGCAAAAGAGCCAGAGGCGACATGAGGAAACATTTTTTTTTAAAGCAGCGAGTTGTTATGATCTGGAATGCGCTGCCTGAAAGGATGGTGGAAGCAGATTCAATAGTAAGTTTCAAAAGCGAATTGGATAAATACTTGAATGAAAAAAAATTACAGGGCTATGGGGAAAGGGCAGGGGAATGGGACTAATTGGATAGCTTTTTCTAGAAGCCGGCACAGGCTTCCTTCTGTGTTGTAACATCTATGATACGTCACTTACAAAGGCACTTTTAAATTCCCAACTGTCCACCCTTTGGCCCTCCATTCGCCAAGATATTTCTGCAGTTACCAATTATACCCTCACCTCCACTTGATGCCCCTTTCCCCTCACTCCATCTCACCCTGGTCAAACCCCGTGGTACGGCTCCCCATCTCCACTCCCTTAAGTCCAAGAGACCCAGATTTGAAAGTTTATGGCAGACAACTGGTTCAGCCATTCATCGCCAGATCTGGCTGGACCACATAAAAGCATTATCGGGTCCTGCTCTCCTCTGCCAAAACTGCTCACTATTCCAGGACCATCACGGAATCCAGAGATAAACCCTCGGCTTCTCTCCTCCACTACAAACCGTCTTCTTAAATCCTCTCCCCTGCCTCCTCCACCAACAAGTGCGAGGAGCTCATAGTGACAAAGTCGTCCAAGTTTGAGACCATCTGTTCAGCTGCTTCTGTCGCTGCCCTCCCTTTCCCTAGCCCACCGAGCCAAACTTCCCCTACGGTTCCCCCCCTGCCCTAGCCCTGAACTTGCATCTTTCTCTAGTTTCTCTCCTATCTCCCCTTCATGCCCTCTCCGAGCTCATCTTGTCCATGAGACCCGCCCCCTGCTCCCTCGACCCTATTCCCACCAAACTGCTGACCACCCAACTTCCCTTCCTGGCCCCCATGTTGTTTCCCTCTCAGGTACTGATCCCCCCCCCACTCCCCAGTTCAAATCTGCCGCTATCCACCCCCCCACCCCCATCTTCAAAAATGCCACCCCCCTCTGTCCTTGGAAACCACCGCCCCATCTCCAACCTCCCTTTCCTCTCCAAAGTCCTTGAACGTGTTGTCACCTCCCAAATCCGTGCCCATCTTTCCCACAACTCCATGTTTGAATCCCTCCAATCAGGTTTCTGCCCCGCCACAGTACTGAAACGGCCCTTATCAAAGTCACAAATGACGTCCTATGTGACTGTGACCGTGGTAAACTATCCCTCCTCATCCTTCTCCACCTGTCTGCAGCCTTTGACACGGTTGACCACCTCCTCCAACGCCTCTCCTCTGCCGTCCAGCTGGGTGGGACTGCGCTCGCCTGGTTCCATTCTTATCTATCCAGTCAAACCCAGAGAATCACCTGCAATGGCTTCTCATCCTGCTCCTGAACCGTTACCTCTGGAGTCCCCCGAGAATCTATCCTTGGCCCCTCCTATTTCTCATCTACGTGCTGCCCCTCGGCGACATCATCCGAAAACACATCAGGTTCCACATGTACACTGACGACACCCAGCTCTACCTCACCACCACCTCTCTCGACCCCTCCGCTGTCTCGGATTTGTCACAATGCTCGTCCGACATCCAGTACTGGATGAGGAAAAAGTTCCTCCAAATAAATATTGGGAAGATCGAAGCCATTGTCCTCGGTCCCCGCCACAAACTCCATTCTCTAGCCATTGAATCTATCCCTCTCCCTGGCCCACGTCTCCGGCAGAACCAGACTGTTCGAAACCTTGGCGTCCTATCTGACCCTAAGCTGAGCTTCTGACCCCACATCCTCTCCATCACCAAGACTGCCTATTCCCACCTCCACCCCTGCCTCAGCTCATCTCATGCTGAAACCTTCATCCATGCCCTTGTTACACCCAGGCTCGCTATTACAGGGACAGGAGTAGGCCATTCAGACCCGCGAGCCTGTTCCACCCTTCAATGAGATGATGGCTGATCTGTATCCTAACCCCATCCACCCACCTTGGCTCCAGATCCCTTAATACCCTTGTCTAGCAAGAATCTATCGATCTCAGATTTAAAAATAATTGAGCTAGCATCTACAGCTTTTTTGTGGGAGAATGTTCCATACCTCAACCACCCTTTGTGTGAAGAAATATTTCCTAACTTCTCTCCTGAATGGCCTGGCTCTGATTTTAAGGTTACGCCCCCTTGTACTGGATTCCCCAACCAGCGGAAAAGATTTTTCTCTCTATCTACCCCATTAATTCCTTTCAAAATCCAAAAATCCTCAATCAAATCACCCCTTAACCTTCTATATTCCAGGAAACACAAGCCTGGTTTATGGAATCTCTCCTCATAATTTAACCCTTGGAGCCCTGGTGACATTCTGGTGAATCTGCTCTGCACCCCCTCCAAGGCCAATATATCCTTTCTAAGGGGCGGTGCCCAGAACTGCACACAGTTCGCCAGATGTGGTCTAACCAAGGCTTTGAACAGCTGCAGCAAAACTTCCTCCCCTTTATATTCTAGCCCTCTAGTTATAAAGGCTAACATTCCATTAGCCTTGTTGATTATTTTTTGTACCTGACCACTACATTTTAGTGATCTGTGTACATGGACCCCTAAATCTCTCTGGATCTCCACCGTTCCCAGCTTTCCAAAATTTCAAAAATACTCGGATCGATCCTTTTTTGTTCTAATATGGATGACCTCACACTTACCGGCTTGAAATAAATCTGCCAGTTTTGCCCACTCACTCAATTTATCAATGTCTCTTTTGTAATTTTATGCTCCCGTCTACACTACTTACTATGCCACCAATCCTTGTTTCGTCAGCAAACTTGGATATATGGCCCTCTATTGTGTTATTCCAATACTCTCCTGGCCGGCCTCCCATCTTCTACCCTCTGTAAACTTCAGCTCATCCAAAACTCTGCTGCCCGTATCCTAACTCGCACCAAGTCCCATCATCCCTGTGCTCGCTGACCTTCACTGGTTCCTGGTCCAGGAACGTCTTGATTTTAAAATTCCCATCCTTGTTTTCAAATCCCTCCATGGCCCTCGCCCACTCCCTATCTCTGTAACCTCCTCCAGCCCCACAACCCTCCGCGATCTCTGCGTTCCTCCAACTCTGGCCTCTTGCACATCCCCCATTTCCTTCGCCCCACCATTGGCGGCCGTGCCTTCAGCTGCCTAGGCCTTAAGCTCTGGAATTCCCTCCCTAAACCCCTCCGCCTCTCTACCTCTCTCCCCTCCTTTAAGACGCTCCTTAAAACCTACCTCTTTGGCCAAGCTTTTGGTCACCTGTCCTAATATCTCCTTATGTGGCTCAGTGTCGAATTCTGTCTGAGAAGTTTGCTGTGAAGCGCCTTTGGGCGTTTCACTACATTAAAGTCACTATATAAAAACATTTGCAGTTGCAGTTCGAGTTGGCAACTGTGGCCCGATGCTCCCATCTGGTGGCCACCTCTGCAATTCCACGTTGACAAACTATTAAGTGTTGCTTATGTGCTGAGTGGGATCTGCTCAACCTTCTTTCCACTGTCAGTATTTGGTTTAACACAAAAAATATCCCAATAGCCTCACGATCCTGCAGATTGAAACAGCCTCTGTTCCATTACTGTACAGTCACCTGTAATCAGGAGGATACCTATGCTAAACTCATTAAAATTATTCGAACATTGATAGCTCCCCCAAAAAGATTTTCTACCCGTTTCTCCTCCCCGAAAGGGTCGACTTGCCGGGGGTCACTGGACAGCGATCTTCGCTGCCCCCCAGCTGTGGCGCAGCATGGTCAGTTACACCATCATCGCCAACCTCCCATCAGCTAACAGCAGCGACCGGGGATCGGTCCTGGGAACCACCCGGGGATCGGTCCTGGGAACCACCCGGGGATCGGTCCTGGGAACCACCCGGGGATCGGTCCTGGGAACCACCCGGGGATCGGTCCTGGGAACCACCCTGGTCTGTGAGGCTCTATTCTGCGCTCGTGCTGCATCTGAACAGAGCCAAGGCACTAAAATAGAACGGGTTAGAGTAAAACTCCCTCTACACTGTCCCATCAAACACTCCCAGGGCAGGTACAGCACGGGTTAGATACAGAGTAAAGCTCCCTCTACACTGTCCCATCAAACACTCCTAGGGCAGCTACAGCACGGGTTAGATACAGAGTAAAGCTCCCTCTACACTGTCCCATCAAACACTCCCAGGGCAGGTACAGCACGGGTTAGATACAGAGTAAAGCTCCCTCTACACTGTCCCATCAAACACTCCTAGGGCAGCTACAGCACGGGTTAGATACAGAGTAAAGCTCCCTCTACACTGTCCCATCAAACACTCCCAGGGCAGGTACAGCACGGGTTAGATTCAGAGTAAAGCTCCCTCTACACTGTCCCATCAAACACTCCCAGGGCAGGTACAGCACGGGTTAGATACAGAGTAAAGCTCCCTCTACACTGTCTCATCAAACACTCCCAGGGCAGGTACAGCACGGATTAGATTCAGAGTAAAGCTCCCTCTACACTGTCCCATCAAACACTCCCAGGGCAGGTACAGCACGGGTTAGATACAGAGTAAAGCTCCCTCTACACTGTCCCATCAAACACTCCCAGGGCAGGTACAGCACAGGTTAAATACAGAGTAAAGCTCCCTCTACACTGTCCCATCAAACACTCCCAGGGCAGGTACAGGGTTAGATACAGAGTAAAGCTCCCTCTACACTGTCCTATCAAACACTCCCAGGGCAGGTACAGCACAGGTTAAATACAGAGTAAAGCTCCCTCTACACTGTCCCATTGTGGCAATGTTCCGTTTACTATACCAGGCCTCTGACCTTATCACTGGATCTGGGGCAGCTCTGGGCTGTGGATCTATACACTGTAGGAACTAAAATTGGGACTGCCTCAAACTTATTACACAGAGCACCTTTATAGAAGGCTGCATATAGTGACACCACTATTCCCGGCCAGAATGGAGATGATTGGGTAATTCTCCTGTCAAACACGTCTGGATTTTACTCACATAATTTGTATTATGTAACTATCCTCCGCTCACTGCATTTTCCTGGAGAAATAATCCTGCTTTTAAATCGGGAGACGCTGCTTTAGTTCCGGCCATGAGTTGCTGTAGAGACTCTTTTTAAATAATTGTAAACAATTTTACAACACCAAGTTATAGTCCAGCAATTTTATTTTAAATTCACAAGCTTTCGGAGATTTTCTCCTTCCTCAGGTAAATTTTCTCCTTCCTCAGGTAAACATTTACCTGAGGAAGGAGAAAATCTCCGAAAGCTTGTGAATTTAAAATAAAATTGCTGGACTATAACTTGGTGTTGTAAAATTGTTTACAATTGTCAACCCCAGTCCATCACCGGCATCTCCACATCATGACTTTTTAAATAAGACTCTCTTAGCTGTAAAATAGACTGTTTGCTGTGAGTCCTGCCATAAGTCCCGCCCCACCTCCCAGTGGTGTCAATGCTCACTGATTACAGATAAGGACTAACAAACGGGAGCAACGGGTGAGCAGCAGCAGACTTCAGCTTGCTGGCGGTTTCACAGCTTTTATTGATTTTGTTAGTATAAAAAGATGATATTCACAATACCGTTACAAAAAAAAACAAATCCTATTTACTGCAAAGTAACTTCACCAACAGACGGTCGAAAGGAGAATGAAGCCTCTCCTTCCTGTATCGAGAAAAAAATCAGCGCAATGAAAGTACAAGATGTTTAATCCACCGCTGAGTTTCTCGGCCCCTGGTCACCCTCTCACATCACGTTAGTCAAACACAGGATCTGGGGCTGGGTCTCCAAGATGGTGCAGCTGGGAGGTTGAAACTAAGCACACTCCAATACCCGATCAGGTCAGGTCCACATCACTCTGGGATTACACCGGTTCAAGCCTGGCCCACTGATCCAAAAGCTCCAGCGTCACCGGACTTCTTACCATTGAACTCCAGGTGACCCTGTAAATAGACAAGAGGATCGGCTGGGCAGTTTTATATGGATCGGCAGCTTGAGGTGCGAGAGAGAGGGCCGCGCTGCTAAGCTAAATGGTTTTCTCTGGTTAAATTCCAGCTGTAGCTCTGCGCGCACGAGGGGGGAGTGGAAGAGGAGGAGGGGGTTCCCAGAGGTTTGGCTGTGCGTAAGCTCTCTGGATTTCGTGAAAGAGAGAGAGAGAGAGAGAGAGAGAGAGAGATTGCGCACTCCATATCGTGCAAACAGAGCCTCTTGCTAGTGGGTGCCTCAGTAGTTTGGTTTGAGAGCCCCTCGGTGGAGGGGGAATGAGTTTTCCGCGTTGCGTATCAGACAGTTGATGGACACAAGGAATAAGGGCCTGGAGTAGGAAAGAGAAAGCACAGGGGAAAAACAAGCAACAGGCCAGTCAGCCTCTGAAAGAGGCAGAGATTTCGAGCAGGACTGGGAGCTGAGCAAAGTAACTGCTAATCAATTGGTAACACACGATACAGGGGTCCAAAGTAACTTCAACACTTCAACTGTGTTAGGAGACACAGGCAGGCAGAGAGAGAGAGGAGAAAGAAAGAGAAAGAGAAAGAGAAAGGAAAAAGAGGAGAAGGAGAAAGAGAAAGAGAAAGAGAAAAAGAGAAAAAAAGAGATTCAAAGCTCTTCATTTACTCTGAACTTTCCCAAAAAAACCAGAAGAGTGAAATCCCACGAGTCACACTGCAATGTGCCCGGGATCCAGAGCGCAAGGAAAATAATAATGAATAAACCTCTGAAGATTGAAAGTGAGTGTTGGGATAAATTTTCAGAGGCTTCAGTCACTCCTAGAACAGGTCCCAATTACAGTCAGTGTCACTGCAGTTTCTGGCTCTGTTTTAAATACTCATGCGTTGTTCTCTGTCTGTCTCTGTCCCTCCCTTTCACCAGATTTAAACGCTGAGCGTAGCCGGCAGTATAACTCCATGCTGTAACCTCAAGAGTTACAATTATGGCCTCTCAGGCCGACGGGAAGAAAATTAAAAATCAGGGAGAAAACCGTCACACTGATCCACCTGCTCCAGATTCCCAGCCCCGGAGTCTCCGCTGCTGATCGTGTCATTTCCGACACGTCTCCATTCTCACGCAGTTTCCCGGAGGATTTTCTGCACGGCTCTTTGATGCACTTTAGCCGTGCCGTAGGTCTGAGCCAGCGCCAGAGCCTCGTCTCGCAAGTCCCGGGGCAGAACGGAGGGAGAGAGCGAGGCGATGGAGAGGAGGACGAGACTGCACTCGACCACGTCAGGGAACGGGTGAAGCTGGAAAAGAAACGCACAAAACAGGTCACACAGGGCAAGCGGGGAAAAGGGAACACCTTATAAAACCATACAAATCACAGGCCGTATTGTAACTTTGCTCGCTGGTTACAGGGCGAGAGTAATTAGTTGTAAGCCGTGGCCCAGCGGGTAGCGCTCTCTCTCTCTCTCGCCTCCGAGTCAGAAGGTTGCGGGTTCAAGTCCCCCTCCAGAGACTTGAGACTCCCAGTGCCAGTACTGAGGGAGTGCTGCACTGTCAGAGGTGCCGTCTTTCAGATGAGACGTCAAACCGAGGCCTCGTCTGGCCTCTCAAGTGGACGTAAAAGATCCCACGGCCACAATTTCGAAGAAGAGCGAGGGAGTCCTGGCCCAATATTTATCCCTCAGACAATATCACTAAAATAGATGATCTGGTCATTATCACATTGCTGGCTGTGGGATCTTGCTGTGCGCAAATTGGCTGCTGCCTTTCCTACATTATAACAGTGACTTCATTGGCTGTAAAGCGCTTTGGGACGTCCTAGCTTTTGTGCTCAAGTCTCTGGAGTGAGGTTTGAACCCACGAGCTTCTAACTCAGGAGGGGAGAGAGAACTACCGACTGAGCGACGACTGACATCTTTAGGAGAACACTCTGAACTAGAATTTTCGTACCTTCACGCTCTCCGACAGCTCTGATCGCTGTTGGCTTATGTCACGTAACTGTTCCATCAGGGTCGTCACTGAACTGGTCTCTTCCTTACTGTCAAGAGAAAAAAAAATTAAATTATTTTTTAAATTGCTTCCTCCCATCCCTTTCATTAATTTTTCTCCCCTGCTTTTCCGACGGTGCTGGCTCCCGTTGCAGAATAGCCCCACGAGCGCTGGCCGCCCTCCGGTATCTCGCCCAAGTGACCCTTCGTCACGTGTCAAACTAGAGAAAGTATCGGCCGTCTCTCGGGTAGGTCTCCACAACCGAGGCCCGAGGACTATCCCAACCCATCCCACCCCATCCTCCATACACCCACACTTTCCAGCAAGGTTTACTGGACATTGATTAGGAGCAGGAACCCCTGAACAAGAGCAGGCCATTCAGCTCCTGGGGCCTGCTCAGCCATTCTATTAGATCATGGCTAATTTGTACCTTAACTCCATTTGTTCCTTTGGGATCATTGTTCCCTTGATACCCTTACCCAATAAAAATCTATCGATCTCAGTCTTGAAAGCTCCGATTGACCTTGGCCTCAACAACGTTTTGGGGCAAGAGCTCCAGATTTCCACTACCCTTTGTATTATAGTAGGTACGGCACAGGAGGAGTCCATTCAGCCCATCGGGCCTGTGCCTGCTCTTTGAAAGAGCTATCCAATTAGTCCCATTCCCCCGCTCTTTCCCCATAGCCCTGTAAATTATTTCCCCTTCAAGTATTTATCCAAATCCCTTTTGAAAGTTATCATTGAATCTGCTTCCACCGCCCTTTCAGGCAGCGAATTCCAGATCATAACAACTCGCTGCGTAAAAAAATGTTTCCTCATGTCACCTCTGGCTCTTTTGCCGATCACCTTAAATCTGTCCCCTCTGGTTACTTGTGTGAAGTGTTTCCTCCCCATCACTGCCACCTTGGCTGAGATCAGCTAACACAGCAGCACCGACTCGGGGGCGTGGGGGGAGAAAGGGAAATGAACCTGGGCCCTCCCAGTTTGGCTCGGTTCCACGACAGTCGTGCAGTTACACAGTGAGCCAGCGTGGGCCGGAGAGCAGGACAAATCCAAAACAGGGACCCTCAAACAGTGGAGAGGGTCCCACATTTGGGGGTTGCCTCATTCACCAGCTTAAACATTCACTCCCTCCACCACCGGCGCACCGTGGCTGCAGTGTGTACCATCCACAGGATGCACTGCAGCAACTCGCCAAGGCTTCTTCGACAGCACCTCCCAAACCCACGACCTCCACCACCTAGAAGGACAAGGGCAGCAGGTGCATAGTAACACCACCTGCACGTTCCCCTCCAAGTCACACACCATCCCGACTTGGAAATATATCGGCCGTTCCTTCATCGTCGCTGGGTCAAAATCCTGGAACTCCCTTCCTAACAGCACTGTGGGAGAACCTTCACCACACGGACTGCAGCGTTTCAAGAAGGCGGCTCAGCACCACCTTCTCAAGGGCAACTAGGGGACGGCCAATAAATGCCGGCCTCGCCAGCGACGCCCACATCCCGAGAATAAATTTGAAAAAACCTTCCCGCCCAATATCTGCAGTGCCTCAATCAATTCTTCAATTAGACAGGATAAGGAGGTGTGGGAGTGTGACGAGAGTAAAGTTACACAGGAGCAGAACTAGGTCAGGACATTCCTTCTCTTCCCAGCGAATCGTAGACCTGAGGGACAAGCGCCCGGCTTGTGCAGCAAGTGCTGATTTGCCACATTCCTGCATTCCTTGGCTGCGACAGAGATGACATCATACAAAAAGGACGCACGCACGCACACACACACCCTTCCGGGGTCAGAGAGGAATATTCCAGATATTTAAAAATTTTTTTTTTGGCCTCTCCCAAGAGATCACAGGGTGGTAAGGGGGTGGGTGTGTAAGAGTAATGAGGTCTTGCTGCAATTATATAGGGCTCTGGTGAGACCACACCTGGAGTATTGTGTACAGTTTTGGTCTCCTTACCTGAGGAAGGATATACTTGCCTTAGAGGGGGTGCAACAAAGGTTCACTAGATTGATTCCTGGGATGAGAGGGTTGTCCTATGAGGAGAGATTGAGTAGAATGGGCCTATACTCTCTGGAGTTTAGAAAAGTGAGAGGTGATCCCACTCAAACATTTAAAATTCTTAAAGGGCTTGAAAGGATAAATGCTGAGAGGCTGTCTCCCCGGCTGGAGAGTCTAGAACTAGGGGGCATAGTCGCAAGACAAGGGGTCGGCCATTTAGGACCAAGATGAGGAAAAATGTCTTCACTCAGAGGGTTGTGAATCTTTGGAATTCTCTACCCCAGAGGGCTGTGGATGCTGAGTCGTTGAATATATTCAAGGCTGACAGTGATAGATTTTTGGACTCTAGGGGAATCAAGGGATGTGGGGATCGGGCGGGAAAGTGGAGTTGAGGTCGAAGATCAGCCATGATCTGATTGAATGGCGGAGCAGGCTCGAGGGGCCGAATGGCCTCCTCCTGCTCCTATTTCCTATGTGATGCAAAAGGCGTCACGACAGTGCGGGGGGAGCAGGCTCGATGGACCAGGTGGTCTTTTCCCCCTCCGTCACGGTCGTATTTCACAGTTAAAAGGTAAACCGAGAATATTGCTTCAAACCAAGTCGGGAAATTTTTTTTTAAAAACCCTGCTCCATGGGTTCACCAAGTCCCATACACCCATCACCCCTGTGCTCGCTGACCTACATCGGCTCCCGGTCCGGCAATGCCTCAATTTTAAAATTCTCATTCTCGTGTTAAAATCCCTCCATGGCCCTCGCCCCCCCTCCCTATCTCCGTAACCTCCTCCAGCCCCACAACCCTCCGAGATCTCTGCGCTCCTCCAATTCGGGCCTCTTGCGCTCCTTAAAACCCAACACTTTGACCAAGCTTTTGGTCACCTGTCCTAATATGTGGCTCGGTGTCAAATTTTGTTTGATAATCGCTCCTGTGAAGCGCCTTGGGACTTTTTACTATGTTAAAGGCGCTATATAAATGCAGGTTGTTCTTCAGCTCCTGTTCCATGGGTTCACTGGGGGGGGGGGTTCATGTGAGAGGGTGGGGGGGGGCCACTGGTGGATATTGGGGTTCCTGCTCCACTGACTAGCCTCCTGTGCCTCAACCAAGAGGCCACTATTCAACTGGGGCAGGGGGGCATTTAGATATTTTTGCCCTCGCAGACTGAGAGTGAAGTGAAGGGGGGGGGGGGCGGGGGGTTGTAGAGGACAGCAGTAAGGAATGGGGAAACCAGGCAGATTCCCCCACAACCCCTCCTCGGCTGCGATCAACTAACTGGGAGTCGAACCCTTGCAGCTCCCGAGCCCAGTATCCCGTGCTGTTGAGTGTTTAATTTGAGAACGTTATTGCGCACGCCGAGTTACCTTAAAGGAGGATCAGGACTGCGATGGTTTGAAGCGGCGTCTTCGTCTGGCCTGGTTTCGGCCGCGGTCCCCTGCTCCGTTCCGGGCCCGTCTTCCCGCGGCGTCTCCCCCTCCTCGGGGGATCGCCTCTGGTGCTGGCTGACCAGCTCCGCCACGCCGCGCTGGACGTCCGCCGTCTGCCTCTGCAAGGCCTGGAGCCGGGCATGGTCCCGCGAGAGGAGGCGGCCGCAACCGGCCAGGAGCACCGGGGTCTCGCGCCCGGCGAGGGGCTCGGGAGACGGACCGCGGCTCGCCCGCTCTCCGCCCGCCTCGGGCCCGTCGCCTCCCTCCGTCCGCTCCTCCCCCACTGCCACTGTTCCGGAACCATCCTCGCCCAGCCCCCACCACAGCTCGTACAACCGTCCGTAACACCGGAAGGCGCGCAGGCTGCGGAGAGCCGCCAGGGCGAGGGGGTCACTGTCGGTCAGTCTGACCTCCCAGTCAGAGAGGAGGTTCGCTCCTGGTAAAAAAAAAAGAGATCAGCGAAGTGAGGGGACACGGCGTGGGCTTGAAACAATAAGAAGGTGATACACAGAATTACATAGAGCGTACAGCACAGAAACAGGCCATTCGGCCCAACTGGTCCATGCCGGTGTTTATGCTCCACATGAGCCTCCTCCCTCCCTACTTCATCTAACCCAATCGGCATACCTGCCTATTCCTTTCTCCCTCATGTGTTTATCTCGCTTCCCCTGAAATGTACCTATGCTATTCACCTCAACTACTCCTTGTGGGAGCGAGTTCCACATTCTCACCACTCTCTGGGTAAAGAAGTTTCTCCTGGATTCCCTATTGGATTTATTAGTGACTATCTTATATTTATAGCCCCTAGTGTTGGTCTCCCCCACAAGTGGAAACATCTTCTCTATGTCTACCCTGTTAAAACCTTTTCATAATCTTAAAGACCTCTCTATCAGGTCACCCCTCAGTCTTCTCTTTTCTAGAGAGAAGAGCTCCAGCCTCTTCAATCTTTCCTGATAGGTATAACCTCTCAGTTCTGGTGTCCTTGTAAATATTTTTTCCACCTTCTCCAGTGCATCTATATCCTTTTTACTAAACTGTAACAGTTTATAACTAACTGTAAATTCTATGCTGGCATGGGAACTCAAAATGTCACATCTATTCCTGTCTGAAGTTAAGGCTGAGACAATGTAGAAGGAACTTTACTCTGTACCTAACCCGTGCTGTACCTGCCCTGGGAGTGTTTGATGGGACACTGTAGAGGGAGCTTTACTCTGTATCTAACCCGTGCTGTACCTTAACTGCCCTCTGAAGTGGCCTGGCAAGAGTCAACCACGTTGGTGTGGTGACTTGGAGTTACATATAGGCCCAGACCAGGTAAGGACGGCAGGTTTTCTTTCCCAAAGGATATTAGTGAAACCAGTCGGTGTTTTTACCCACAATCTGACAGCTTCATGGTCACTTTCACTGACACCAGCTTTTTATTTCCAGACTTTTTTTTAAAAACTGAACTTAAATTCTGAAACTGCCCACGGTGGGTTCGATTCCAGGCTAGACTGGTTCGAAGAAAGTCTCTCCTTTCTGCTGCCTGTAAGAGTCTCGTATGAAGTGAGGTTGAGCAGTCTCAGTCCAGTTGCTAGTGGGCATGGCCGTATCTAACCCGTGCTGTACCTGGCCTGGGAGTGTTTGATGGGACAGGGTAGAGGGAGCTTCACTCCGTCTACCAAATCCAGCCGTAGCGAGAGCATTTACTTACCCTCAGGCAGAACAACCTTGCTGATTTCCTGCATTAAAGTGAACTGCCCAGCGTCGATACAGCGGACCAGAGCATTGAGTAGGACAGTGACCGTCTCCGCATAGTCAGACATCAGCATACTGATTATCGCCAGGCTTATCTCATGGGACAAGTGTAGCAGCAACTGGAAGAGAGGAAGACGATCAGTGCTGCTTTCATTAATAGAATAGTTTTTAAAAATACCCCTGGATAGTTGTAAGGGAATAATCTGGAATGTTCCACCTCCTGCCACATGTTGAAAGAGAGACTCATCCCACCGTCTTCTATTTTAACTCAGTCTCCCCTCCAAACTGTGGGACCCCTCCCCTCCCCCAGTCCCCCCTCCAAACTGTGGGACCCCTCCCCTCCCCCAGTCCCCCCTCCAAACTGTGGGACCCCGCCCCTCCCCCAGTCCCCCCTCCAAACTGTGGGACCCCGCCCCTCCCCCAGTCCCCCCTCCAAACTGTGGGACTCCTCCCCTCCCCCAGTCCCCCCTCCAAACTGTGGGACTCCTCCCCTCCCCCAGTCCCCCCTCCAAACGGTGGGACTCCTCCCCTCCCCCAGTCCCCCCTCCAAACGGTGGGACTCCTCCCCTCCCCCAGTCCCCCCTCCAAACGGTGGGACTCCTCCCCTCCCCCAGTCCCCCCTCCAAACTGTGGGACTCCTCCCCTCCCCCAGTCCCCCCTCCAAACTGTGGGACCCCTCCCCTCCCCCAGTCCCCCCTCCAAACTGTGGGACCCCTCCCCTCCCCCAGTCCCCCCTCCAAACTGTGGGACTCCTCCCCTCCCCCAGTCCCCCCTCCAAACTGTGGGACCCCTCCCCTCCCCCAGTCCCCCCTCCAAACTGTGGGACCCCTCCCCTCCCCCAGTCCCCCCTCCAAACTGTGGGACCCCTCCCCTCCCCCAGTCCCCCCTCCAAACTGTGGAACCCCTCCCCTCCCCCAGTCCCCCCTCCAAACTGTGGGACTCCTCCCCTCCCCCAGTCCCCCCTCCAAACTGTGGGACCCCTCCCCCAGTCCCCCCTCCAAACTGTGGGACTCCTCCCCTCCCCCAGTCTCCCCTCCAAACGGTGGGACCCCTCCCCTCCCAGTCTCCCCTCCAAACGGTGGGACTCCTCCCCGCCCCTCCCCCAGTCTCCCCTCCAAACTGTGGGGACTCCTCCCTGCCCCTCCCCCAGTCTCCCCTCCAAACTGTGGGACTTCTCCCTGCCCCTCCCCCAGTCTCCCCTCCAAACTGTGGGACCCCTCCCCTCCCCCAGTCTCCCCTCCAAACTGTGGGACTCCTCCCCTCCCCCAGTCTCCCCTCCAAACTGTGGGGACTCCTCCCTGCCCCTCCCCCAGTCTCCCATTCCTCCTCCAATCAACAGGCTTTTTAAACCCAAAGCTTGGCGTTAACTAATGGCCGCCTGCCTCTTGATATTATTGGGTCTTCTCCTTTGAGCTTGGCGACGTCCCGCGCAATGGGCCGAGGGACGGAGGGGGAAAGAGGAGCGGTGAATTTGAATTTGTGCAGAGTTGTGAAGTGGGTAGCTGGTTTTAGAGCCCGGAGCTCCCCCACAAGGGTTAGGTTGACAGAACCGGCGTCAAGACGTGTCCAAACTTACCTGCGAGACCAACTTCCATTGGGCGACACGTAGCGAAGGAGAGGGGAGCGAGAGGAATGACTGTGGGGGAGGAAGGACAGTAAACTGTGGGCACGTCGTCTCAGGAAGTTGGTGGGGTCTCTTACTCCCTTGGAAAGTTGGTGATCGTAAATCAAGAGGCAGGACTCAAGCGAAAGAATATTTCCTCTGGTTTGGGAGTCATCAATTTAAAATTGTCCCTAAGTGGGCAGGAGTTAGGAGAAATTCCTTTACGCAGTGGGTTGTTGGAATGCGGAAAGCTTTGCTACAATGATCAGCTTTGGCAGAGAAGCAATTATCGCAAATAAAAGTTGTTATTAGCTGGAGCTAATGGGGTGTATTTACAGGACAACTGACTATAAAACAAAGCATACTATTTTGTCCTAGTACAAAACCTTGGTCAGGCCTCGGGTAGGATACTGTGTCCAGTGATGGTCTCCTCGCAAGGTGGGTGATATTGAGGCTTTGGAAAGAGTGCAGAGGCAGGCCACTAGGCTAATTCCCAGCCTGAAGCATCTTATTTACCCAGATCGGCTAAAAGAGCTGGGGCTCTACACTTTAAGAGAATCGTAGGCTTAGGGGTGATCTGATCGAGGTTTACAAGATGAGGAAGGGAATAGACTGCGTTCCAGTTGGCAGTTTGTTTCAATTAAATAGGTTCGGGAGGACCAAAGGGGGGGGTCACAATTTTAAGTTGTACGAGGCCAGATCGAGGTTAGATGTCAGGGGGTGGTTCTTTCCCCCCAGAGAATAGTGGGCCCCTGGAATAGGCCGAATCGCTGAATCCCTTCAAGCGAGAGCTGGACCCGAGATCAGCTCGTACAAAAAGGTTGGTGACGTGATGCACGGAATTATCAGGGCCAGAGAGATCTCCTGGACTCGCCCCTATTATGGGATGGATCGGGGCGCGTTAGAATCAAGAGTACGGGGCCGGGGGCGCTCAGAGCTGCAATGGCCGCCGCCTCGTACAATGAAGCACCGTGACATCGGACTCCAAAAAAAAAAGGCACTTGAGATCGCCCTGGGGGGAGGGTCGGAGAGGAATTCCCCCCCCCCCCCCCACAAATTGGCTTGGGGGTTTTTAGATCTGGCTTTTCGCCTCTCCCAGGAGATCACACGTTTTCGGGATGGGGCGGGAGAGTGTGTATATAGTGACGCACAAGGCATCACAATTGTGCAGGACAGGCTGGATGGACCAGAGGGTCTTTTCCCTGTCGGTCATTGTCCGCGTGTTTAGACCACCGCATCATTTAAGGGCAAATTGGATGAAAATGTGAAGCAGACGATAGGAGGGGACAGGGCAGCGGGAGCAGTTTTTGGAATGCTCCAGCAAAGGGCCGTGGCTGGCACGGAAAAGAAGGGCCTCCCCTTCGATGCTGTAAACGGGGACAGGTCTGGGGGGGGGGGGGGGTGAGGAACAGGGCAACCTGATGGGACGAACTGGGTAGGTGGGACATCAGTTACCCGCGACATGACTCCAGAGAACATGGAGAGGGTCAACCAAAAAATGGCAACGTGGCCCTATTATGGGATGGATCGAGGCGCATTAGAATCAAGAGTACGGGGCCAGGGGCGCTCAGAACTGCAATGGTCGCCGCCTCGTACAATGAAGCACTGTGACTTCGGACTCCAAAAAAAAGGCACTTGCTGAGCTACCAATAGGGTGGGGGGGGGGGGGGGGGAAAAGACACTTCCTGCGGGAGAACTGCCGCAGGTCCACAATTCTTCCCTAATTCCTCCCATAACTCGCACCCCTCTACTTACTGCAAGAATTTTCATAAAACACAAACGGAATTATAGCAGAACTCCTGCCGCAGTGGGGTTCAGAATATTGGACCGAGGCCCCGTCTGGCCTCTCGGGTGGACGTAAAAGATCCCACGGCCACTATTTTCGAAGAAGAGCAGGGGGAGTTCTCCCCGGCGTCCTGGGGCCAATATTTATCCCTCAACCAACAATCGCAAAAAGAAAAGATTATCTGGTCATTATCACATTGCTGTTTGTGGGATCTTGCTGTGCGCAAATTGGCTGCCACGTTTCCTACATTACAACAGTGACTACACTTCAGAAAGTGCTTCATTGGCTTTGAAATGCTTTGGGACATCCTGCGGTCAGGAAAGGCGCTATAGAAATGCAAGATTTATTTATTTTTTATTATTAAGTACAGTACTAAGCCACTCAAACCACAAGAGTCATAGACTCTTACGGAATAGAGGAAGGTCATTCCGCGTCACACACTATCCCGCCTTGGACATACATTGCTCATTCCTTCATGGTAGTTTGGTCAAAATCCTGGAACTTCCTACCGAACAGCACCGTCACCAGACGGACTGCAGCGGTTCAAGAGGAGGGCCACCTTCTTAAACTTTCAGTGATGGTTTGGACAGCTCAGGCCATTTGAGAGAGCATTATTAGTCAGTCACACCATAGAATCTCAGTGCAGAAGGCGGCCATTCGGCCTATCGTGCCTGTGTTGGCTCTTTGCAAGAGCTGTCCAATTAGTCCTACTTGCCCTGCTCTTTCTCCATAGCCCTGAAAATTTCCTTCAAGTATTTAACCAACTCCCTTTTGAAAGTTACTATTGAATCCGCTTCCACCGCCCTTTTCAGGCAGTGCGTTCCAGATCATAACAACTCGCTGCGTAAAGGAGGGGGAAAGAGAGAGGGAGGGAGAGCGAGCGAGCGAGCTGGCGACAGCGAGAGAAAGAAAAAGAGAAAAAGAGAAAAAGAGAAAGAAAGAAAGAGAAAAAGAGAAAAAGAGAAAGAGAGAAAAAGAGAAAAAGAGAGAGAGAAAAAGAGAAAGAGAGAGAGAGAAAAAGAGAAAGAGAGAGAGAAAAAGAGAGAGAGAGAGAGAGAGAGAGAAAAAAAAAGAGAGAGAGAGAGAGAAAAAGAGAGAGAGAGAGAGAGAGAAAAAGAGAGAGAGAGAGAGAGAGAAAAAGAGAGAGAGAGAAAAGAGAGAGAGAGAAAAAGAGAGAGAAAAAGAGAGAGAAAAAGAGAGAGAAAAAGAGAGAGAAAAAGAGAGAGAGAGAGAAAAAGAGAGAGAGAAAAAAAGAGAGAGAGAAAAAAAGAGAGAGAGAAAAAGAAAAAAAGAAAAAAAGAGAAAGAGAGAAAGAGAAAGAACACGAACGAGCAGTTACCAGTCTGGGAGGGGTGTTGTGAGATGCCGCAGTGTATTCAGTCCCCCGAATCTGTTGGTGAGCAGTCTTCAATCGATCCATGTCGGCACACGTGATTCCAAACTCACTTTGCCAGACGGCAATCACCGAGTTAATGAGGGGCTCGTCACTCCGTAAAGTCCAGCTGTGGTAGCATGGTGAGTTCATGCTTTTCCACAGAGTCAGGTTTCTATCGGAAAGGCACCGGTACAGAAGCTCGTACGTACAGAGGACCAACCTTTGCCCCTAGGCACAAAGAGTTAGAACAGAAATAAATCTTTAAACGTCACAATTTTTGACCCGGGCCCGTCACAGTGTCACTCAGTCATTTGTTGAGAGCTACAATTCCACCCAGTGCCCTGCTCGAGAGGCACTCTCAGGAAAGCTGCTCCAAAATTCTACGGTTCTAATTCTAAACACCTTCTCTGTTCCAGTGAAGAGAAACTCAGTTTCCTTAATCTCTCTTCATAACTGAACCCTCTCAATTCTGGATTGATTTTGTAAATCTCCTCTGCACCCTCTCCATGGCTTTGACATCCTTCCTAAAGTGTGGTGCCCGAAACTACAATATTCTATAACCGAAGATTGGCACAGGTTTGTGGGAATGTGTTATACAGGGCCTTGGTGAGACCACATCTGGAGTATTGTGTGCAGTTTTGGTCTCCTTATCGGAGGAAGGACGTCCTTGCCATGGAGGGAGTGCAACGAAGGTTTACCAGACTGATTCCGGGGATGGCAGGACTGACGTATGAGGAGAGATTGGGTCGACTAGGCCTATATTCACTCGAGTTTAGAAAAATGAGAGGTGATCTCATCGAAACATATAAAATTCTAACAGGACTAGACAGACTAGGTGCAGGGAGGATGTTCCCGATGGTTGGGGAGTCCAGAACCAGGGGTCACAGTCTCAGGATGCGGGGTATGCCATTTAGAACAGAGATGAGGAGAAATTTCTTCACTCAGAGGGTGGTGAACCTGTGGAATTCTCTACCACAGAAGGCAGTGGAGGCCAAGTCATTAGATGTATTCAAGAAGGAGATAGATATATTTCTTAATGCTAAAGGGATCAAGGGCTATGGGGGAAAAGCGAGAACAGGGTACTGAGTTAAGACGATCAGCCATGATCATTTTGAATGGCGGAGCAGGCCCGAAGGGCCGAATGGCCTACTCTTGCTCCTATTTTCTATGTTTCTATGATTCCCAACCCAAACCCTGAACTCGATTTGAAGCAGTTCACTGGGTGAGTAGTTGCTGAGCAGGGGATAATCGGGGGGCAGTGAGGGTGGGATTGGTGGGAGACAGGGAGATTAAATTAAAAGGATCAATAATTCTAATGAAAGCGTTTCACACAAGAACACAGGAACAGGAGGGGGCCATTCAGCCCCTTGTGCCTGCTCCGCCATTCAACTGGATCATGGCTGATCTGTACCTCAACCCCCCCTTACCCGTCTTGATTCCATAATCCCTTCATACCCTTACCTAATAAAATCTCAATCTTGAAAGCTCCAATTGTCCCCCAGCATCCACAGCCTTTTGTGGGGGGAGAAACAGAGTTCCCAATTTCTACAGGGAGAGAGAGAGATCTGGGGGGTATATGTGCACATTTTGTTGAAGGTGGCAGGGCAGGTTGAGAAAGCGGTTAAAAAAAAGCATACGGGATCCTGGGCTTTATAAATAGAGGCATAGAGTACAAAAAGCAAGGAAGTCATGATGAACCTTTATAAAACACTGGTTCGTCCACAACTGGAGTATTGTGTCCAGTTCTGGGCACCGCACTTTAGAAAAGATGTGAAGGCCTTAGAGAGGGTGCAGAGGAGATTTACTAGAATGATTCCACGGATGAGGGACTTCAGTTGCATGGATAGACTGGAGAAGTGTGGGGTTGTTCTCCTTGGAACAGAGACGATTTAGTAGGGGGTATTCAAAATCATGAAGGGTCTAGACAGAGTGGATAGAGAGAAACTGTTCCCATTGGCGGAAGGGACAAGAACCAAAGGACACAGGTTTAAGTTTTGATTGGCAAAAGAACCAAAGGTGACATGAGGAAAAACTTTTTTTTTTTTTAAAACACTGCAAGTGGTTAGGATCTGGAATGCACTGTCCGAGGGGGTGGTGGAGGCAGATTCAATCATGGCCTTCAAAAGGGAACTGGATAAGTACTTGAAAGGAAAAAATTTGCAGGGCTACGGGGATAGGGTGGGGGAGTGGGACTAGCTGGATCGCTCTTACACAGAGCCAGCACGGTAATGATGGGCCGAATGGCCTCCTTCTGCGCTGTAACCTTTCTATGATTCTACTACCCTGTGTGTGATAAAGGGCTTTCTGATTTCCCTCCTAAATGGCCTAGCTCTAATTTTAAGATTGCTTCCTCCCCTCCCCGTGTTCTGGATTCCCCACCAGAGGAGATGGTTGCTCTGTAACTACCCTATTGAACTCCTTTGATCATTTTAATCACCTTGATTAGATGACGCCTCAACCTTCTAAACACGAGTGAATACAAACCCAATACAACACGAGCCGTCTGCACGCTTTAATTACACAGAAACAGGCCATTCGGCCCAACTGGTCTATGTCGGTGTTTATGCTCCACACGAGCCTCCCTCCTCCCTCCCGACTTCATCTCAACCTATCGGCATCTCCTCCTATTCCTTTCTCCCTCGTGTGTTTATCCAGCTTCCCCTTAAATGCGCAGATGTCATTCGCCTCAGCTACTCCTTGTGGTAGCGAGTTCCACATTCTGACCACAGTTCTAAAACGCACCCCTTACCAAAGCAGCAGAGATTAAGGGGGAAGCTGCTGAAGATTTAAACCTCCCACCCCCCCCACTTCACACTCACCAACAGACTCTCCTGCGTCTGCAAGACTTCCTGCGCTCCCAGCCAGTCGCGGAGCGACAGCAGATCCTGGGCGCACCTGGAGGAGAAGGACGCGGCCAGCTCCGTCTCTCCGACTATCGAGGCCACCTCGGCGGCGGTTCTCAGCGAGGTCATGTCCCCCTTCTTCGCCAAAACCTTGGCCGCGTCGTACGGCGAGTCGGCCGTCAGGTAACTGGAAACAGGGCGGAGCGGGTGTGAGGTGAGCAGAAAGGGTCGTCGAATTCCCGTTACGTTGGTTCAAATCCCACCCTCTCCTATTTCTTCTCTCTCGTCGTATACGCCAATGAAATTTAGGGATGCGTTTCATTCCCAGATGCCTGGAGTGGTGAAATATCGGCCAGGCCTTTCTCCTTGTTGGTCACTATCACCGGCAAAACCCTCCCCACACACTAAAATATTCACCCAACTGTTTACGTTGAAGTTACAACACGGAAGCAGGCCATTTGGCTCAATCAGTCCATGTTGGTGTTTACCCTCCACACGAGGGTAAATATTCCTGATCACATTTATCCTCCCTGTTCCCATATCCCTTCGACCAACAACTTGCATTTATACAGCGCCTTTAATGTAGTAAAACGTCCCAAGGCGCTTCACAGAAACGATTTTCAAACAAAATTTGACATATTCCCCCCCCATCCAACTAATCGCGAACGTTGACAATAGTTTCTGCCTCAAACACTCACCCTGGAAGTGAATTCCACAGTCTCGCAACTCTGTGTGTGTGTAAAGTTTTTCTTGCACTTTGTTCTAAATCTCTTACATTTAATCTTGTGTCAATGGCACCTCATTCTGGACCCTTCAACTATGGAAACTGATTCTATCTCCCCTGTCCCATCGTTTCATAGTTTTAAACGCTTAATCTGTGTTGTTCTAACTAAAAGCAGTGTCAATTTTTCAATCTTTCTTTGTATTTGCATTTCATCATATCGGGCAGCATCGTAGTGAATCTGCGCTGTCCCTTCTCTAAAGACTAAATATCCTTTCTATAGTGTGCAGCCCAATACTGCACACTGTACTCTAACTGAGGTCTTCTCAGCTTACCATTACCTCTTTTTTTTTTAATATTACACCTCTTCTGATAAAACCTTAGCTTTTTTGTTTAAAACAGCTGTATCAGTCCGAGAAGCTGCCAGTGAACCTGAACCCCTCCCCAAATCCCCCAGCTCTTCCACAGCATCGAGCCAACTTCCATTCAGTATATAGTTACAGCTGTTATTTATTTTACCAAAATTTACTGACATCGAATTCCATCTGCCACCTTTTAGCCCAATTCCCCGTCTTATCAATAACCCCCTTGCATCTTCCTTTAGAATTAACTGTTCCTCCTATTCTGGTATCATTTGCAAATTTGGACCCCACTCACTCCCTCTGGGCCTGTATCCAAATCATTGATGTACACAGTGAGCAGAGGTTGGCCCTCGGAACCCCACCTTTCAAAACTGCCCAGCTGGTCTCCGTTGCACCCTCCGGGAACATAAACGTCGAAACGAATGTTCCCAGCGTTGCGAGAAAGCAGATATTCCCACCCACCTTCACCCAGCCTCAGCCGCCCGGGGCTGGGGGGGGTGGGCGTCCAAGCCCAGCAAAAGCACCCAGAGGTACCGATCGAACCCAGGTCAGCGCACACTTGCAACAAGGATCTGCCGATGGCCCATCACAGCCGATAGAGGGTCCTTAGGTTACAGCGTAGCCCCTTCCCATCTTCTCCCCCTTCAGCCCCTTCCCATCTTCTCCCCCTTCCCCCCCCTCCCAGATGAGACCTTAAATGAAAACGACAGCAAACTTTGGGGGGGGGGCGGCAGTAACTAAATTAAAATAAACTCCTCAGGAAGGGGTTAATGGAGCACAGAGTTTCATTAGCCGCCAAAATACAGCACAGGAAATAAAAGCAAAACGCAATGAATCCTGTATAAACGAACACTCCCAAAATACAGACACTTAATGGAGACCCGAATAACTTGCACGGTAGAATACGCAAGAGGCTCTCTGCAACCACAAACTACGGACAGCCTTCAACGCACCAAGCCCAATTATAACTTATAACAACACGGGACACAGCAATGTTGCAAAGCTGCTGGTATCTGGACCTTTTACTGAGTCTGGATCACTGGAGCTTCCCCCTTACAGCTTGCTTCCTTTCTGCTGCCCCCCACCCACCCCCCGCCAAATTCCAGTGAGATCAACGTATGCAGGTCAGTGCGAGGCAGTAGACGGTTTTTGTGAAAGGAAGGGCTTTTGTGGAATGGGGAGCTGCTTACCCAGCGTCCCATAGCGGCAGAGAAACCGCTCTATCTCTGGGATTGAATGCCTGCAGGGATAGGGCGGTTTCTCTGCCGCTACGGATTCTGGGTAAAGAACTCCCCATTCGACTGAGAATTTTTACGGTACATACGATGAACGTTTTGAAAATAAGGACACCTGCAAAAAAAAAAGACAGCTGATGCCAGTGCCTAAGGTGTCTGAAAATTTATAGGTTTCACTGTACTGCAGATACTGGAAATCTGAAATAAAAACAGAAAATGCTGGAAAAAACACTCAGCAGGTCAGCCAGCAACTGCACAGAGAGAGAGAGAGAGAGAGAGAGCGAGAGAGAAAAACAGTTAACGTTTCAGATCGATGACCTTTCATCAGAACTGGCAGATATTCAGTGATATTAATGATCTCAGTTCTGACGAAACGGTAACTCTGTTTCTCTCGTTCCTCAGATGCTGCCTGAGCTTATGGAAACACTGAGCAGAACATAAGAAATAGGAGCAGGAGTAGGCCACACGGCCCCTCGAGCCTGCTCCGCCATTCAATCAGATCGTGGCTGATCTTCGACCTCAACTCCACTTTCCCCCCTCCGATCCCCATATCCCTTGATTCCCTAGAGTCCAAAAATCTATCGATCTCAGCCTTGAATATACTCAACGACTGAGCATCCACAGCCCTCTGGGGTAGAGAATTCCAAAGATTCACAAACGTCTGAGTGAAGAAATTCCTCCCCATCTCAGTCCTAAATGTCTGACCCCTTATCCTGAGACTATGACCCCTAGTTCTAGACTCTCCAGCCAGGGGAAACAGCCTCACAGCATCTACCCTGTCAAGCCCTCTAAGAATTTTATACTTTTCAGTAAGATCACCTCTCATTCTTCTAAACTCCAGAGAGTATCGGCCCATTCATTTCAGATCATGGCTGATCTTCGACCTCAACTCCACTTTCCCGCCTGATCCCCATATCCCTTGATTCCCTCAGTGTCCGAGGCTACAGTCTTACCACTTAGCTGCAATAGAGTAATGGCCGTCCTTCTCCATGACACTAGCCCAGTTGGTGAAGAGCTCTTTCAGCACAGGGTCTTCGGGCTGTAGACGGGCTTTAGCGATGGCGATGGCCTCCCTATCGAAACAGGAACGATGTCTTACAACAACTTGCATTTATATACCACCTTTCACATAGTGAAACATCCCAAGGCGCTTCACAGGGGCGATTATCAGACAAAATCTGACACCCAGCCACGTGAGGAGACGTTAGGGCAGGTGACCAAAAGCTTGGTCAAAGAGGTAGGTTTTAAGGAGGAGCGAGAGAGGCGGAGAGGTTTAGGAAGGGAATTTCAGGACCTAGGCAGCTGAAGGCGCGGCCGCCAATGGAGGAGCGATGAACATCGGGGGAGGGGGGGGACGCGCAAGAGGCCAGAATTGGAGGAGCGCAGAGATCTCGGGAGGGGTTGTACGGCTGGAGGACGTTACAAAGATAGGGAGGGGCGAGGCCATGGAGGGATTCGAAAACAAGAAAAGTCAAGGAAGGTGACCAATGGTATTCAGGAGGCTTCTGAGGGAGGGGAGAGCGGAGGGGGGCTCGGGGCAAGCATTCCAAGGTGTGGCCAAGACACCCGGGGAGAACTCCTCTGTTCTTCTTTAAAGTAGTGGGATCTTTTACGTCCACCTGAGACAGGACCTCGGTTTAACGTCTCATGCGGAAGACGGCACCTCTGACAGTGGAACGCTCCCTCAGTACTGGACCGGGGAGCGTGAGCCAGGATTAGGCGTTCAAGTCTCTGGAGTGGGCCCACGACCTTCTGACTCAGAGGTGAGAGTCTGACCATCCCCAAACCCGCCCGTCATGTCCCCACCCCCACCGTCCCCTCCCCGCCCCCAATGTCCCCTCCCCGCCCGTCACGTCCCCCCCACGCTCGCCCATCCCGTCCCCACCCCCGTCTTTCCCACTCGTCCCGTCGCCCCTCCCCCACCGCCCCGACACCATGCTCCAACCCTCGGTCCCCCACCCCCCTGTCCCTGCCTATCCCCACCCCTACCTAAACAGCTGGTGAGATTGGAGGAGCTGCACTGCCTCGTACACCCTGTGAATAGACAGGAGGTAGGTAGCGGCCTTGACGTACTGTTCCTGGAAACACAGCTGCTTGGCAAAAGCCTCGATTGTCCTCATCCAAACCGCATACCCAGCTGGAGAAAAAAACAAAATCGCAGGTTGTGAACATCGTATAATACGGGGGTGGGGGGAGAAATCCCCCAGTGTGCTTTGTGAAGGATGTTAGTGCTGGAGAATGGAACACTTCCTATTTCAGGCATCTAGTGTCAGCATCAAACACTCCTGGGGCAGGTACAGCACGGGTTAGATACAGAGTAAAGCTCCCTCTACACTGTCCCATCAAACACTCCCGGGGCAGGTACAGCACGGGTTAGATACAGAGTAAAGCTCCCTCTACACTGTCCCATCAAACACTCCCAGGGCAGGTACAGCACGGGTTAGATACAGAGTAAAGCTCCCTCTACACTGTCCCATCAAACACTCCCAGGGCAGGTACAGCACGGGTTAGATACAGAGTAAAGCTCCCTCTACCCTGTCCCATCAAACACTCCCAGGCCAGGTACAGCATGGGCTAGATACGGCCATGCCCACTAGCAACTGGACTGAGACTGCTCAACCTCACTTCATACGAGACTCTTACAGGCAGCAGAAAGGCCAGACTTTCATCTAACCAATCTAGCCTGGAATCGAACCCACCACGGGCAGTTTCAGAATTTAAGTTCAGTTTAAAAAAGTCTGGAAATAAAAAGCTGGTGTCAGTGAAAATGACCATGCAGTTGTCAGATTGTGGGTTAAAACCCCCAACTGGTTTCATGAATATCCTTTGGGAAAGAAAACCTGCCGTCCTTACCTGGTCTGGGCCTATGTGACTCCAAGTCACCACACCAACGTGGTTGACTCTTAGCTGCCCTCTGAAGTGGCCTGGCAAGTCGCTCAGTTGTAACAAAACCGCTACTAAGCGCCCACCACCACCGCCTTCCGAGGGCCACTAGGGATGGGCAATAAACGCTGGTCTTCCAGCGACCCGGGAGGGGAATGTGGAATGCAATGCTATCTCCTCCCTGCCCAAACAGCCGGTCGAGGTTTCCTCTCCGCCTGGTCTCAGGGGCGTGAAGAGCGGGCGAGTTATCGGGAGGGTCAGAGGTGCCCGTTGGAGCCGTGGCCCGGCAACACTCAGCGCCTTGGGGAGGGAGGTGGGGAAGCAGGAGAAAACAGGAAGAAAGGAAGGAGGTCAGATTAGCAGAGGGGAAAAGGATAGGAGCTGGGTATAGAGAAACTGCAGGACGGGTTCACCCAGCTCTTGCACTTTTAAAAAACAAATCGTTCTCAGGACATGGGAGTCGCTGGCGAGGCCGGCATTTATTGCCCATCCCTAATTGCCCCTTGAGAAGGTGGCGGTGAGCCGCCTTCTTGAACCGCTGCAGTCCGTGTGGTGAAGGTTCTCCCACAGTGCTGTTAGGAAGGGAGTTCCAGGATTTTGACCCAGCGACGATGAAGGAACGGCCGATATATTTCCAAGTCGGGATGGTGAGCGACTTAACAACATAAGACGGAGCAGGAGTAGGCCACACGGCCCCTCGAGCCTGCTCCGTCATTCAATAAGATCATGGCTGATCTTCGACCTCAACTCCACTTCCCCCCCCACCCCGATCTCCATATCCCTTGATTCCCTAGAGTCCAAAAATCTATCGATCTCAGTCTTGAATATACTCAACAACTGAGCATTCACAGCCCTGAGGTAGAGAATTCCAAAGATTCACAACCCTCCGAGGGAAGAAGTTTTTCCTCATCTCTGTCCTAAATGGCCGACCCCTTATCTTGAGACTATGACCCCTAGTTCGAGACTTGTGCCTGCTGCCCTTATACTTCTAGGTGGTAGAGGTCACGGGTTTGTGAGGTGCTGTCGAAGAAGCCTTGGCGAGTTGCTGCAGTGCATCCTGTAGATGGTACACACTGCAGCCACGGAGCACCGGTGGTGAAGGGAGTGGACGTTTAAGCCGAGAGGCTCAGAGTTATCCCTAGTTGTGCGGAGAGTTCACCCAGAGAAGGAAACCGGCAAAGAAAACTTACCCATGGGCGCCATAGCAACTAAAGTGTCGTTCAGCTCCCCTCTCTCCATGGCAGTGTGCAGGGCTCCCCTCACATCCCCTTTCCACAACAGCAGCTGGTAACATATTTCTGGGTGGCCAGCTTCCAGATGATTCCTACCTGTTAAGTAACGTGAAGGGAACAGACGGAGCATTGAAATTAAAGCAGGAAACAAAAGTTGTTTTTAAAAAAAAATATGCTCCACTTCAATTAACAATATATCTTGACTGCCCTTTCGAAAGTTGCAGGAGGAATTCAACAGATCTTTGAGTTTAATCGAAACCTCTGCTGCCCGTATCCTAACTCGCACCGAGTGCCGTTCACCCATCACCTGACCACCTCGCTGTCCTACATTGGCTCCCGGCCCGGCAACCCCTCAATATTAAAAATTCTCATTCCCAAATCCCTCCGTGGCCTCGCCCCTCCCTATCTCTATAACCTCCTCCAGCCCTACAACCCTCCGAGATCTCTGCGCTCCTCCAATTCTGGCCTTTTGCGCATCCCCCGATTTTCTTCGCTCCACCATTGGCGGCCGTGCCTTCAGATGCCTGGGCCCGAAGCTCTGAATTTCCCACCCTGAACCTATCCGCCTCTCTCCTTTAAGACGCTCCTTAAATCCTGCCTCTTTGACCAAGCTTTTGGTCACCTGTCCTAATGTCTCCTTCTTTGCCTGATTACGCTCCCATGAAGCGCCTGGAGTGTTTAACTACTTTAAAAGCCGCTATATAAATGCAAGCTGTTGTTAATTCGGCTAGGCTGGAATAAATTTGCCTATGATTAAGAGTGACGGGAAGCGTTACACAAAAGGGTTACAAGGAAGTGCGCGACAGTATGCGCCTTACATCCCAGGACATGTGCGACCCACGGATGCCGGTGTAACGACACTCCCGCTCGCGCACGAGTCTATCGGACCGCGTGCACGGACTTGAAGCGAAAGTACAAACGGAGGCACGAAAAACCATTGCACGGCCGACAGCTCACTCAGTGGCGGGGGGGACGCGAGAGCTCCTTGCGATCACAGCGTGTTCAACCGCCGCCGCACCACACAGCCCATCGCCAGGGAGCTGCAGTTACACCAGCTGCGACTCGATCGACTTCCGATACTCCTCAGCTGCGAGGCACTATCGGACACGGTGGAGTCAGATCGTCACACTGCCACCTTTGCACTCGTATGAAGGAGAAACCACTGCTCAGCGACACGAGGGGCACTATAACCACGGCCCAAACACGCTCACTTCATCCGACATTGCAACAGCGACTACACTTCAAAAAATACTTCACTGGCTGGAAGGAGCTTTGGGACGTCCTGAGGTCGTGAAAGGCGCGATATAAACGCAAGTCGTTCTTTTTTTGACTCCCACCTCCTACCCCTCCAGAAAACTTGTTGAAAATATACTGTAACAGACAGATAAAAAAGGAAAACTACAAGATCTGGAATGAAAATGGAGGATGCGCAGAGCGGGTCAATGTACGAGAGCGAGAGAAAGGAGGGAACGAGAGAATCATAGAAATTTACAGCACAGGAGGAGGCCATTCGGCCCATCGTGCCTGCGCCAGCCGAAAAAGAGCTATCCAGCCTACTCCCACTTTCCAGCTCTTGGTCCGTAGCCCTGTAGGTTACGGCACTTTAAGTGCATATCCAAGTACCTTTTAAATGCGATGAGGGTTTCTGCCTCTACCACCCTTTCAGGCAGTGAGTTCCAGACCCCCACCACCCTCTGGGTGAAAAAATTTCTCCTCAACTCCCCTCTAATTCTTCTATCAATTACTTTAAATCTATGCCCCCTGGTTATTGACCTCTCTGCTGAGGGAAATAGGTCCTTCCTGTCCACTCTATCAAGGCCCTTTATAACTGTATCGACCACCATTAAATCTCCCCTCTGTTCCAAAGAAAACAACCCCAGCCTATCCAATCTTTCCCCACAGCTAAAATTCTCCAGTCCTGGCAACATCCTCGTAAATCTCCTCTGTACCTTTTCCAGTGCAATCACATCTTTCCTGTAATGTGGTGACCAGAGCTGTACGCAGTACTCAAGCTGTGGCCCAACTAGCGTTTTAGACAGTTCTAGCATAACCTCCCTGCTCTTATATTCTATGCCTCGGCTAATAAAGGAAAGTATCCCATATGCCTTCTTAACCACCTTATCTACCTGTCCTGCTACCTTCAGGGATCTGAGGACATGCACTCCAAGGTCCCTCACTTCCTCTGCACCTCTCAGTATCCTCCCATTTATTGTGTAGTCCTTTGCCTTGTTTGCCCTCCCCAAATGCATTACCTCACACTTCTCCGGATTGAATTCCATTTGCCACTTTTCTGCCCACCTGACCAGTCCATTGATATCTTCCTGCAGTCTACAGCTTTCCTCCTTACTATCAACCACACGGCCAATTTTTGTATCAACTGCAAACTTCTTAATCATGCCCCCTACATTTAAGTCTAAATCACTGATATATACCACAAAAAGCAAGAGACCTAGCACTGAACTTGTGCCTGCTGCCCTTGTCCTTCCAGGTGGTAGAGGTCGTGGGTTTGGGAGGTGCAGTCGAAAAAGCCTTGGCGAGTTGCTGCAGTGCATCCTGTGAAGGGAGTGAATGTTTAGGGAGGTGGATGGGGTGCCCATCAAGCAGGCTGCTTTGTCCTGGATGGTGTCGAGCTTCTTGAGCGTTGTTGGAGCTGCACTCATCCAGGCAAGTGGAGAGTATTCCATCACACTCCTGACTTATGCCTTGTAGATGTGGGAGAGGCTTTGGGGAATCAGGAGGTGAGTCACTCGCCGCAGAACACCCAGCCTCTGACCTGCTCTTGTATTTATGTGGCTAGTCCAGTTAAGTTTCTGGTCAATGGTGACCCCCAGGATGTTGATGGTGGGGGATTCGGCGATGGTAAAGGCCGTTGAATGTCAAGGGGAGGTGGTTAGACTCTCTCTTGTTGGAGATGGTCATTGCCTGGCACTTGTCTGGCGCGAATGGTACTTGCCACTTATCAGCCCAAGCCTGGATGTCGTCCAGGTCTTGCTGCATGCGGGCACGGACTGCTTCGTTATTTGAGGGGTTGTGAATGGAACTGAACACTGTGCAATCATCAGCGAACATCCCCATTTCTGACCTTATGATGGAGGGAAGGTCATTGATGAAGCAGCTGAAGATGATTGGGCCTACGACACTGCCTTGAGGAACTCCTGCAGCAATGTCCTGGGGCTGAGATGATTGGCCTCCAACAACCACTACCATCTTCCTTTGTGCCAGGTATGACTCCAGCCACTGGAGAGTTTTCCCCCTGATTCCCATTGACTTCAATTTTACTAGGGCTCCTTGGTGCCACACTCAGTCAAATGCTGCCTTGATGTCAAGGGCAGTCACTCTCACCTCACCTCTGGAATTCAGCTCTTTTGTACATGTTTGGACCAAGGCTGTAATGAGGTCTGGAGCCGAGTGGTCCTGGCGGAACCCAAACTGAGCATCGGTGAGCAGGTTATTGGTAAGTAAATGCCGCTTGATAGCACTGTCGACGACACCTTCCATCACTTTGCTGATGATTGAGAGTAGACTGATGGGGCGGTAATTGGCCGGATTGGATTTGTCCTGCGTTTTGTGGACAGGACATACCTGGGCAATTTTCCACATTGTCGGGTAGATGCCAGTGTTGTAGCTGTACTGGAACAGTTTGGCTCGAGGCGCAGCTAGTTCTGGAGCACAAGTCTTCAGCACCACAGCCGGGATGCTGTCGGGGCCCATAGCCTTTGCTGTATCCAGTGCACTCAGCCGTTTCTTGATATCACGTGGAGTGAATCGAATTGGCTGAAGGCTGGCTTCAGTGATGGTGGGGACATTGGGAGGAGGCCGAGATGGATCATCCACTCGGCACTGCTGGCTGAAGATGGTTGCAAAAGACAAGGCTGAAGTGTTTGCACTCACGTGCTGGACTCCGCCATCATGGAGGACGGGAATGTTTACAGAGCCTACTCCTCCAGTTAGTTGTTTAATTGTCCACCACCATTCACGACTGGATGTGGCAGGACTGCAGAGCTTTGACCTGATCTGTTGGTTGTGGAATCGCTTAGCTCTGTCTATAGCATGTTGCTTCCGCTGTTTAGCATGCATGTAGTCCTGAGTTGTAGCTTCACCAGGTTGGCACCTCATTTTTCAGTGCGCCTGGTGCTGCTCCTGGCATGATCTTCTACACTTCTCATTGAACCAGGATTGATCCCCTGGCTTGTTGGTAATGGTAGAGTGAGGAATATGCCGGGCCATGAGGTTAGATTGTGCTGGAATACAATTCTGCTGCTGCTGATGGCCCACAGCGCCTCATGGATGCCCAGTTTTGAGCTGCTAGATCTGTTCTGAATCTATCCCATTTAGCACGGTGGTAGTGCCACACAACACGTTGGATGGTGTCCTCAGTGCGAAGACAGGACGTTGTCTCCACGAGGACTGTGCGGTGGTCACTCCTACCAATACTGTCATGGACAGATGCATCTGCGAAAGGTAGATTGGTGAGGACGAGATCAAGTGGGTTTTTCTCTCGTGTTGGTTCGCTCACCACCTGCCGCAGGCCCAGTCTAGCAGCTATGTCCTTCAGGACTCGGCCAGCTCGGTCAGTAGCGGTGCTACCGAGCCACTCTTGGTGATGGACATTGAAGTCCCCCACCCAGAATACATTCTGTGCCCTTGCTACCCTCAGTGCTTCCTCCAAGTGGTGATCAACATGGAGGAGGACTGATTCATCAGCTGAGGGAGGGCAGTAGGTGGTAATCAGCAGGAGGTTTCCTTGCCCATGTTTGACCTTATACCATGAGATTTCATGGGGTCCGGAGTCAATGTTGAGGACTCCCAGGGCCACTCCCTCCTGACTGTCTATCACTGTACCGCCACCTCTGGTGGGTCTGTCCTGCCGGTGGGATAGGACATACCCAGGGATGGTGATGGAAGAGTCTGGGACGTTGGCTGAAAGGTATGATTCTGTGAGTATGGCTATGTCAGGCTGTTGCTTGACTAGTCTGTGGGACAGCTCTCCCAATTTTGGCACAAGTCCCCATATGTTAGTGAGGAGGACTTTGCAGGGTCGACTGGGCTTGGTTTGCATTTGTCGTGTCCGGTGCCTAGTGGTCCGATGCCAGGTGGTCCGTCCGGTTTTATTCTTATGATGACTTTTTTTAGCGAGGTTGTGCAATTGAGTGGCTTGCTAGGCCATTTCAGAGGGCAATTAAGAATCAACCACATTGCTGTGGGTCTGGAGTCACATGTAAGCCAGACCAGTTAAGGACGGCAGGTTTCCTTCCCTAAAGGGCATTCGTGAACCAGATGGATTTTTACGACAATCTGGTAGTTTTATGGCTACCGTTACTGATACTAGTTTTTTTTAATTCCAGATTTTATTTAATTCATTGAATTTAAATTCCCCAGCTGCCGTGGTGGGATTTGAACTCATGACTCCGGATTATTAGTCCAGGTCTCTGGATTACTAGTCCAGTAACGTAACCACTATGTTACCTGAACCCTTAATATTTCCTCGCTCACTATATTTATCCCATCCAATATCTCACACTCCTCCTCAACTACAACATCTGTATTGTCACCCCCCTTTGTGAAAACAGATGCAAAGTATTCATTAAGAACCATACCCACATCGTCCACCTCCACACAAAGGTTACCTTTTTGGTCTCAAATCGGCCCTACTCCTTCCTTAGTTATGCTCTTGCTCTTTATGTATTTATACAACATCTTTGGGTTTTCCTTGATTTTACTTGCCAGTATTTTTTTCACGCCCTCTCTTGGCTTTCCTGATTTCCTTTTTAATTTCACCCCTGCACTCACTGTACTCCTCTCGGCTTTTGGCGGGATCGAGGGAGGCGGCGGGAGCGAAGAGGGAGGGAGGGAGGCGGCAAGAGACAGACCGAAGGGTGCACCGATGGAGATGGCGCAGTCTTACCTTCCTCTTGAAACATTCTGTGCAGCGCCGGTCTGTCCACAAAGAGGCCCAACTGGATCTGTTCGCCTGATCCCGGCAGACTCTGCCCGTCAGACCCTTCATCGACAAAAAACGTACAGAAAACACAAATTAAGGGCGTAACCATTTACACACAAGAGGAATTCAACCTGCACGCACACTTAAACAAGGCGTCCCGTGACAAACAACGCAATTATACTTTCCCCAACTCCCAGGGAATTCAAATTCCACACGTGTTGGCAGCCTTCTGGAAATCTGCTAGAAGTGGCCATTGTTTCACGTGCCAGTGGGCTATTCAACCACGTATAAATGCTGTATAAATGCTGTATAAATGTGCTGTATAAATGTGCTGTATAAATGTGCTGTATAAATGTGCTGTATAAATGTGCTGTATAAATGTGCTGTATAAATGGGCTATTCAACCACGTATAAATGATGTATAAATGCGTAGGCTTCAAGGAGCTCTTGAAACATTTGCCTGAGGAAGGAGGAAATCTCCGAAAGCTTGTGAATTTAAAATAAAATTGCTGGACTATAACTTGGTGTTGTAAAATTGTTTACAATTGTCAACCCCAGTCCATCACCGGCATCTCCACATCATATTCAACCACGGACAGCATCACGGATGAAACCGTTCCTGCCCTCACCACATGTCCAAGTACGTGCCGGGGAAGTGGGAGACATCACTGGATAGTGATCAGGAACAAGACGATAGATTGATTTTTTTTTTTCCCCTCCCTTCATGGCTCACGGGCACGGAGGCCAATTGCGGTGACCTCACTGCTCCCTCAAGTTCAGTTAAGGCCGGGGACTGAACGCGGGATCCTGCAAACGTGTTGGGCTCAGCACCTCACCGACCGGGCGGGCGTGCCATACGTTCCATCGGGGCAGTTTCAAAGCACGTAACACGAATAAGAATTCCGACAGGGTCAGTGAGCAGGAACCCAGGCTGATCTCCCCGTCACTAACTCAGTGGCCTAGCTACCCACTGCAGAGAGGTTGGGTCGCAGGGGGATGACCTGAATTGCAAGATAAAAAGGAAGCAGGAACTTCCGTTGAGATGTCAGCCTTGGTACAGTGGGCAGTACCCTCCCCTCTGAGTCAGTGGGTCGTGGGTACAAGTCCCACTCCAGGGAATGGAGCACAAAATCTAGGCTGACGCTCCCAGTGCAGTACTGAGGGAGTGCTGCACTGTCAGAGATGCCGTCTTCCCGATGATATGTTAAACAGAGGTCCCGCTTGCCCTCTTTAGGTGGACGTAAAAGATCCACGGCCACTATTTCGAAGAGGAGCAGGGGAGTTCTCCCCTGGTGTCCTGGGTCAACGTTTATCCCTCAACCAACGTCACTAAAAACAGAATATCTGGTCATTATCTCATTGTGGGATCTTGCTGTGCACATATTGGCTGCCGTGTTTCCTACATTACAGCAGTGACTACATTTTCTAAAAAAAAAAGGTATTTCATCGGCTGTAAAGCACGTTGGGACGTCCCAGGGGGCGTGGAAGCCGCTGCAGAAATGCAAGTTCGTTCTTTCCACGCTCGGAAGCTCTCGTACTCTTGGGGCGCGAGGCGGTTCTCCGCTTACCTTTCGAGTAGAGGACGTTAGCGAGATTCACACAGTCCGAGTGGAGCTCCTCCTTCGATCGGTGATCGTTGGCCGTACTGAGAGGCAGGACCGAACGTCCTTTCTTCTTCTTCACTTGAGCCTCTGCAACACAAAGAACGGTGTCAGATTGTGTTCGATAATCGCTCCGGTGAAGCACCTTGGGACGATTTGGGGTTGTATTCTCCGGAGTTTCGAAGGTTAAGGGGTGATCTGATCGAAGTTTAAAAGATATTAAGGGGAACGGATAGGGTGGGATAGAGAGAAACTATTTCCGCTGGTTGGGGATTCTAGGAGTAGGGGGCACAGTCTAAAAATTAGAGCCAGACCTTTCAGGAGCAAGATTAGAAAACATTTCTACACACAAAGGGTGGTAGAAGTTTGGAACTCTCTTCTGCAAACGGCAATTGATACTAGCTCAATTGCTAAATTTAAATCTGAGATAGATAGCTTTTTGTCAACCAAAGGAATTAAGGGATATGGGCCAAAGGCAGGTATATGGAGTTAGATCACAGATCAGCCATGATCTTATCAAATGGCGGAAGCAGGCACGAGGGGCTGAATGGCCTACTCCTGTTCCTATGATTTTACTACGTTAAAAGGCGCTATATAAATGCAAGTTGTTGCCGTTGCTCGTTAACATTGCCCGCCTCTGTCCATCTGCTGCTGAAACCCTCAGCCATGCCGTTGTTACCTCGAGACTTGACGATTCCAATATTCCCTAGCGCGGCCTCCCACCTTTCACCCCCCGTAAACTTCAATTCATCCAAAACTCTGCTGCCCGTATCCTAACTCACATCTGGTCCCGTTCTCCCATCACCCCCTGTGCTCGCTGACCTACACTGGCTCCCGGTCCAGCAACCCCTCGATTTTTAAATTCTTAACCTAGTGTTCAAATCCCTTCACGGCCTCGCCCTTGCTATCTCTGTAACCTCCAGCAGCCCTCCGAGATCTCTGCGTTCCTCCAATTCTTGCCTCTTGCGCATCCCCTGATTTTCATCGCTCCACCATTGGCGGCCGTGCCTTCAGCTGTCTAGGCCCTAAGCTCTGGAAATCTCTCCCTAAACCTCTCCGCCTCTCTCTCCTCCCTTAAGACGCTTCTTAAAATCTTTTGGTCACCTGTCCTAATATCTCATTGTGTGGTTCGGTGTTAAATTTTGTTTGATAATTGCTCCTGTGAAGTGCCTTGGGATGTTTTACTATGTTAAAGGCACTATATAAATGCAAGTTGTTAAAGTTCAGAATGGGAGGGTTATTGTTAAACTGTATTGAAGAGTAAAACTTTTGAACATCTCAATTTTAAGAGGTCTCCAGATTATAGATCATAACACAGAGGGAGGCAATTAGGCCCATCGTGCCTATGCTGGCTCTTTGAAAGAGCTATCTAATTAGTCCCACTCCCCTGCTCTTTCCCCACAGTCCTGCAAATTTATTTTTTCTTTTCAAGTATTTATCCAATTCCCTTTTGAAAGTTATTACTGAATCTGCTTCCACCGCCCTTTCAGGCAGTGAATTCCAGATCATAACAACTCGCTGCATATAAAAAAACATATTCTCCTCATCTCCGGGTCTCGAATCATCACCATTGAGGCAAGGCAAGATATGCAGGAACAGCTCCCTGGAGGGCTAATGGTTGGTGGCAGCCTTGGCCGTTGTAGTAGAACTGAGTCAGAAGGTTGTGGGTTCGAGCCCCCGTCCAGAGACTTGAGCACATAATCCAGGCGGACACTCCCAGTGCAGTACTGAGGGAGTGCTGCACTGTCAGAGGTGCCGTCTTTCGGATGAGACGTTGAACCGAGGTCCCGTCTGCTCTCTCGGGTGGACGTAAAAGATTTCACGGCACTCAAACTAGAGCAGGGGAGATATCCTAGCCGGCAACTCTGTAACAGACTAACTGGTGGCTGTTGATCTCATCGCTGCGCGTAAATAAATTGCTATGCTTATCTACAAAACAACAGTGACTGCACGTCATTGGCTGTCAAGCTCTTTGAGAAGACCTAAGGATGTGAAGGTGGCTATATAAATGCAAGCTCTTTCTTCATAAATGCACTGCTATACAGAGCGGAAGGTTCCAAGTTCAGTACCTGGGGTCTGTACCGAGTTTGCTCATTTCAGCTAGGGGGCTCCATTTAAGAGCTGCTGCAATTAACCTCACGCTAGTGCAGTAAGGGGGCACTCAATGGAGATTGGGGCTGAGCACAGTTGAGGAAGCTTAACTCTCCGTTTAATCATTCGATACCTGGAAAATAGAAGGTTACGGGGTGATTTGATGGAGGGGTTTTTAGGATTTTGAAAAGGAATTGATAGGGTGGATAGAGAGAAACTTTTTCCACTGGTGGGGGGAGTCTAGGACAAGGGGACGAAACCTTAAAATCAGAGCCAGGCCATTCAGGAGAGAAGTCAGGAAACACTTCTTCACACAAAGGGTGGTAGAAGTGTGGAACTCTCTCCCACAAAAAAACAGTAGCTGCTAGCTCAATTATTAATTTTAAACCTGAGAGCGATAGATTCTTGCTAGCCAAGGGTATTAAGAGATATGGAGCTAAGGCAGGTGGATAGAGTTAGGATACAGATCAGTCATTATCTCAATGAAAAGGCAGAACAGGCTCGAGGGGCCGAATGGCCTACTCCTGTTCCTATGGTCCGCTCGCACCAGCATCAGTCACTTGGATGTGAGCAAAACTCTCTAGGTACATTCTTCGCCAAACAGAGATCTACCTGGTCTCTCCTTCTTCCTCTCTTCTTTTGGCCGTTCCTTCCTCACCAGGGGAGTTTGGTTCACTGCAGTCTGTGGAGGGTTGAGAGAATCAGTGCTTTCCTGCGCTCTGAGCTCCTCCAGCGATGCTGTCAGGGAGAAACAGGAGAAGGACATCAATTCTACACTCTCTGCGCGTATATCATAAAATCTCTCCGTCTGCACACACTTACTGTCTGTACAACTCAACTTCCTGTTGTTCATGGTTTTTGTCACATTTTGTATCAAATTTATCGATTCCTATGCCCACATTTAGAATGGGTCTTGCCAATGCAAATTTGACCACTGGATTTCCACGAATCACTCAAAATACTTTCTGAATTTTTTCCATTCGCTGTTTTTCCCCCCTCAGTAACTGAAATTTCTGATGTCCAAAATAAATTTTTGAAATGACATATTTCACTTTAACTGATTAAATTTATTCACTGAATTGTCTTGTGTGCCCCCTCAATACCTTCATTACAATTTTTACTTCATGACCTCAGCCTCTCTCACAAGTCACTACTTTGGACTCGATAGCTCGGGGCTAAAACACGGCTCTGAATTTGGATTATGCAGTCTGAGCATGTGCTGTGCAACCCAACGTCCCAAGCTGCATCAGAACTCCCCTGCTCTTCTTCAAAATAGCGGCCGTGGGATCTTTTACGTCCGCCTGAGAGGGCGGACGGGGCCTCGGTTTAAGGTTTCACCCAAAATACGGCACCTCTGACAGCGCAGCACTCCCTCAGTACTGGCACTGGGAGTGTCGGCCTGGATTATGGGCTCGAACCCACGACTTTCTGACTCTGAAGCGAGAGTGCCACCCACTGAGCCAAGGCTGACACAACAAAGAAGGGGGATGGGGAAGGTAGGAGAAAGTCATACCTTGAGTTCGAGAGAGCCCGTTGGACATTTTCGCCGTTTCTACCTCCTCCTGACGTTCCTCCTCCTCCTCCTGATCTCCGCTGCCATTCTTAGCAGTTGGAACGTACTGCGTTGGAGTCTCCTGATGCTCGTCCCCATCTTGCACCGCAGCTCCTTTCTCGTTTTTCCTCTTTGCCTTCTTAGATTTGGGCTTCGGGGAATTGACTCTCCTCTTCTCCAGCTCATAGCACTTCTTCCCTTGTTTGAAAAAAAAATTAAATTAAAATTTCAGCAACTCCCCACCCCACCCCGAAGCTTTTGAGTAAAAAAACGTCAAAATCAGTCAAGCCCGAAAGACAGCTCCCAGCAGCTCTGCACCAAGTCAACCTCCCAACGAGTAGACCAGCACAGAGGAACAGGAAGAGGCCATTCAGCCCCTCGAGCCTGTTCTGCCATTCAATTAGATCACGACTGATCTACACCTCAGCTCCATTCATCCGCCTTTGTTCCTTATCCCTCGATACCCTTACCCAAAAAAAAAAATCTATCCACCTCAGTCTCGAAAGCTCCAACTGACTCCCAGCATCCACAGCCTTTTGGAGGAAGAGAGTTCCAGATTTCTACTGCCCTTTGTGTGAAAAAGCACTTCCTGATTTCTTCTCCTGAATGGCCTGGCTCTAATTTTAAGATTGTATCCTCTTGTTCTTGATTTCCCCCAGCAGAGAAAATAGTTTCTCTGCAGCTGCTTGTCCTTTACATTTAACCGAGGCCCCGTCTGCCCTCTCAGGTGGATGTAAAAGATCCTACGGCCACTATTCGAAGAAGAGCAGGGGAGTTCTCCCTGGTTCCTGGCTAGTATTTATCCCTCAACCAACATCACTACAACAGTCATTATCTCATTGCTGTTTCTGAGATCTTGCTGTGCACAAATTGGTTGCCACCACAATCCTACATTACAACAGTGACTACACTTTAAAAAGTACTTCACTGGCTGTAAAGCACTTTGGGACGTCCCAAGGTCATGAAAGGCGCGGTAGAAATGCAAGTTCTTTCTTTCTCCGCAGCAAAACAACACATAAAATGAAGGAATTAAAGGCTGTCGTGCATCAGGAGAATAAAAGAAACATAACTAGAAAACAACACAAAATATAAGATGGCTGGTCAGTACCTTTGGGTGGTCTGGTGTGCTCCTGTTTCGAAACGTCCCACTGCTGCACCGTGAAGTCGTCTCCCCCCGTCCACACCGAGTCCGCATCAACTGGAGACCACTGGACCCCAAGCAGCCTCCCGACGTGGCCGCGGTAGTTACACACTGGCTCCTCCTTCAGCACGTCCCACACCTGTAACACAGGGGCATTTAATGCTTTCACACAGCAGTCTGATAACAGGGAGTAAAGCACGTAACACGCAAATATCAATCGCCTTATCAAGCCTGCTCCTTCCACAACCCGTGTACACACAGCCCTATCATGGACACTACCCCACCCATTTAAGCTCCTTCCACAGCCCCTGTACACGCAACCCTATCATGGACACTACCCCACCCATTTAAGCTCCCTTCCACAGCCCCTGTACACACAGCCCTATCATGGACTCTACCCCACCCATTTAAGCTCCTTCCACAGCCCCTGTACACACAACCCTATCATGGACACTACCCCACCCATTTAAGCTCCTTCCACAGCCCCTGTACACACAGCCCTATCATGGACACTACCCCACCCATTTAAGCTCCCTTCCACAGCCCCTGTACACACAGTCCTATCATGGACACTACCCCACCCATTTAAGCTCCTTCCACAGCCCCTGTACACACAGTCCTATCATGGACTCTACCCCACCCATTTAAGCTCCTTCCACAGCCCCTGTACACACAGTCCTATCATGGACACTACCCCACCCATTTAAGCTCCCTTCCACAGCCCCTGTACACACAACCCTATCATGGACACTACCCCACCCATTTAAGCTCCTATCACAGCCTATGTACACTCTACTAACATTTATTAAGTTATTGATCTGGAATTATAGAAATCTAAGCAGCTTAGAAATTACCGTAGGTGTGAAGCATTTTGCTGGTGGCAATTACGCGACATTACAGGCGGAATAGCCTCTTAATTGTCAGGCAGTTTGCCTTATCGAGCGAGTAAGCACAGCTGCTTCTTCCAAAATACGAGGAGCGCTTAACCATCAACTTCCTAAATTGACGTTAATTTAAATGGATAATGGTTAGTGCTTTCTGGCCGATATAAGCAACTGCCCGTTTTAAATGTGGACGTTTTAAGTGGTGGGGACTGTATGTACGATCTGCAGGATGCACTGCAGCAACTCACCAAGGTTTCGACAGCATCTTTCAGTTCTGCGGCCTCCAAGGCAGACATGAGCAGCAAAATCACGGGAACACCCAACACCACCGAGTCCCGCACCCTCTGGACTGGGGACGACATATTAGCCATCTCTTCCCAGTTTGTGGATCTGTGTCCTGGAATTCCCTAACACCAATGTGGGAGCAGCACAGAAGGTGGCCATTCGGCCCATCGTGCCTGTGTCAGCTCTTTGAAAGAGCTATCCAATTAGTCCCACTCCCCTGCTCTTTCCCCACAGCCCTGCAAATTTTCTCCCCTTCAAGTATTTATCCAATTCCCTTTTGAAAGTTACTATTGAATCTGCTTCCACCACCGTTTCAGGCAGTGCATTCCAGATCATAACAACTCGCTGCATAAAAAAAAATTCTCATCTTCTCCGGTTTTTTTTGCCGTTCACCTTAAATCTGTGTCCTCTGGTTACTGACCCTCCTGCCATTGGAAACAGTTTCTCCTTATTTACTCTATCAAAACCCTTCATGATTTTGAACGCCTATTAAATCTCCCCTTAACTTTCTCTGCTCCAAGGAGAACAACCCCAGCTTCTCCAGTCTCTCCACATAACTGAACTCCCTCATCCCTGGGACCATTTCAGTAAATCTTCTCTGCACCCTCTCTAAGGCCCTGACATCTTCAAGTTTGAGAAGGCAGCCCACCACCACCTTTCTCAGGGTAACTAGGGGTGGACAACAAATGCCGGCCTTGCCAGCGACGTCCACACCTCGAGAACAAAACAAAAAGTCTTAAATTCACGCCCTCCGACGAACCAGTAACTCACCTGTGCCGTACCATCGTAGCAGGCAGACGCCAGCATTCCGTCGTGGTGCGGGCTCCAGGCCAGGCTGGTGACCTTCGCCGTGTGCCCAGGCAGCGTCTTGTACGGTTCAGTCAACATCAGCGGAGTCTCCGGGGGATTCTCTAAGGTACGAAAGAGAAACGGTAGAGTGGGGATTTTCTTTTTTTTTAAATTTGAAAAGCAAGCAGGACAGGGCGACCTCTCTGTCTGTCCCGCCTTACGATGGCGTAAACATTCCTGCCAGATAAGTGCCAGGAATGGCGTAACATTCGCGCCAGATAACTGCCAGGCAATGACCATCTCCAACAAGAGAGAGTCTAACCACCTCCCCTTGACATTCAACGGCATTACCATCGCCGAATCCCCCACCATCAACATCCTGGGGGTCACCATTGACCAGAAACTGAACTGGACCAGCCATATAAATACTGTGGCTACGAGAGCAGGTCAGAGGCTGGGTATTCTGCGGCGAGTGACTCACCTCCTGACTCCCCAAAGCCTTTCCACCATCTACCATGCACAAGTCAGGAGTGTGATGGAATACTCTCCACTTGCCTGGATGAGTGCAGCTCCAACAACACTCAAGAAGCTCGACACCATCCAAGATAAAGCAGCCCGCTTGATTGGCACCCCATCCACCACCCTAAACATTCACTCCCTTCACCACCGGCGCACTGTGGCTGCAGTGTGCACCATCCACAGGATGCACTGCAGCAACTCGCCAAGGCTTCTTCGACAGCACCTCCCAAACCCGCGACCTCTACCACCTAGAAGGACAAGGGCAGCAGGCGCATTGGAACAACACCACCTGCACGTTCCCCTCCAAGTCACACACCATCCCGACTTGGAAATATATCGCCGTTCCTTCATCGTCGCTGGGTCAAAATCCTGGAACTCCCTTCCTAACAGCACTGTGGGAGAACCGTCACCACACGGACTGCAGCGGTTCAAGAAGGCGGCTCACCACCACCTTCTCGAGGGCAATTAGGGATGGGCAATAAATGCCGGCCTCGCCAGCGACGCCCACATCCCGGGAACGAATAAAAAAAAAACACAATTACTGAATTAAATCAAGAGGCACTTGCCGGTATAGAAAACCTCAGGAACGCCTCACGTACTGAATTACGGACAGAGAGAGAGAGAGAGACAGAGAGTTTTCGCGTGCGCGCCCCCTCCGTGTATACCGCGCTCCAACTAACACGACTGAAGCTGCCCGAAGTCTCCGTCAGCCGTTCGCACCGTTAAGAGCCACGGAAGCCAGTTGGAAAGCGGAGGCTTCGGACCAGCTTCAATCATCCGTTTGTGTAATCGAGATGAACGCAGGAAGCTCCCCGGCCTCTTCGCGCCGCAATGATCGACAGCTGCAGGCTTCATGCACGACATCGGGTGCGGCTCAGCGGGCAGCACCCTCGCCTCCGAGTCAGAAGGTCGTGGGTTCAAGTCCCACTCCAGAGACTTGAGCCGATAATCCAGGCCGACTCCCCCCAGCGCCGGAACTGAGGGAGCGCTGCACTGTCAGAGTTGCCGTCTTTCGGATGAGACGCTGCACCGAGGCCCCGTCTCCCCTCTCCGGTGGATGTAAAAGATCCCACGGCCACTATTTCGAAGAAGAGCATAGGGGAGTTCTCCCCGGTGTCCTGGGCCAATATTTATCCCTCAATCAACATCACTTTAAAAAAAAAAAATCATCTGGTCATTATCACATTTCTGTTTGTGGGATCTTGCTGTGCTTAAATTGGCTGCCGCGTTTCCTACATTACAATAGTGACACTTCAAAAAGTACTTTATTGGCTGTAAAGAGCTATGGGACGTCCTGAGATCGTGAAAGGTGCTATATATAAATGCAAGTTTATTTTCTTTATCACATTTCTTTTCTTTACTTAAAATGAGGGAAGTTCCCTGGCAGCTCTGTCCCTGTTTTGAATGATTTCCAGCTGATGGCTGCATATCGGTAATGAAAGCCGAGAACACAGCAGCAAAACCCAATGTGACAACGGAGTCAGATATGGGCAGAACATAAGAAATAGGAGCAGGAGTAGGCCAATCGGCCCCTCGAGCCTGCTCCGCCATTCAATAAGATCATGGCTGATCTGATCCTAACCTCAAATCTAAATTCATGTCCAATTTCCTGCCCGCTCCCCGTAACCCCTAATTCCCTTTACAGCTTCAATCAAGGTAAGCACCAATCAGCACGAAATAGCCGTTCGTTAGTGCGTGCCTTGATGAGGGCACGGAGGTCGATTGTAGTTCCTTGACTGCAACAGTTATGACCTTCCTCCCACCTCGAACTGGAACAAAGGAACGGGAGTAGGCCATTCAGCCCCTCGAGCCTGTTCCTCCCACTGTTACTCACAGACAAGGTCCAAACTTCTTCGAAACCCCCAGTCTGCAGCGACTCAATTGGAGTGTGCGCGAATGGGGAGGGGGGAGGGGGAAAAGAGGGGCTTGATCCGACATAGCTGCGACGACTCCCATGGTCAAATAGCCGGAGTTCGGTGTGGATGCGCGCACGCGCACACTGGGCACTAGAGGCAAGTTTTTGAAACAAACATTCAGGAGTGGCAGAGATTTACCCAACACGGTCTTGAGGTTGTGGACGTAGATGACGGCGTTGTTGGAACCCGACGCGATCAGGTAGCCGAGATCGGGCCGCGTGCCGTGCGGGTGGTGCCAGCGGATGGCGTTCAGTAGCTTGTGGTGCGTCTGGACCGTGCACAGCAACTTCAAGCGAGGAGCCTGGAAGATTTCGATCGACCTGGGGAGGTGTGGGGTGAAAGCAAAAAAACCACCAAACTGGATAGCAAACAAAAACAACACACACGCAACAGGTCCCAACTGCGGAGGGGGAGACAGTCTTAAGGGTCAAAAGAATTCCACCCCCATCATCTGGAACAATTTTTGCAGGGCTATGGGGAAAGAGCAGGGGTGGGGGGCGGGGGGTGGGGGGCGGGGGAGGGAGAAGAGTGTGACTAATTGGATAGCTCTTTCAAAGAGCTGGCACAGGCACGAAGGGCCGAACAGCCTCCTTCTGTGCTGCAAAATTCTGTGACTCTTACATCCGGTGGGCCAAGGCTCCAGCAACCCCTCACCCCCCCAAAACGAACCTCCTCCTTCTCCCCCCCAACCCCCAATACCTTTCCCCAATCCCACTTTCTGAATTGACAACAATTCATGATCCCTACAAAAAAAAAGGGGGTAAATCTCAATTCAGCAGGGAATAAAGACAATATGTTAAAATTCTCTCTCAAGTAATTGCTTATATGCTGCATCCACTAAATAGAATTCGGTGGCTTGAAGGTTTTTTATAAAAGCAGTATACTAGCTCTTTGAGACAGTGCAAGACTGGAACTACCTGCAGTAATCACCAGGCATTGTTCTGCGATCTTCAAATGCGAAGGATTCGAAAATTTCATTTCCACACCACCTGAGGAAGGAGGAAGCCTCCGAAAGCTTGTGGAATTTAAAATAAAGTTGTTGGACTTTAACTTGGTGTTTGTAAAATTGTTTACAAACCTGCAGGAAAGTACAGGGAGGGGAGGGAGAGCATCCTGTCATATAGAATCATAAAATAATACAGCACAGTAGGAGGCCATTCAGCCCATTGTGCCTGTACTGGCTCTTTCAAAGAGCTATCTAACTAGTCCCATTCCCCTTCATGTATTTAACCTACACTGTGAATACTTGCTGTTAACTCATGGTCGCTGCAGTACTATCGAAGTGGTATTAAGCAATGCAGTGCTGCGTCAGAGAGCCTGGGCGATACATAGAACGCACAGTGCAAAAACAGGCCATTCGGCCCAACTGCCGGTGTTTATGCTCGACACGAGCCTCCTCCCTCCCCCTCTTCATCTCACCCTAATCGGCATAATCTCAGATTCCTTTCTCCCTCGTATTTATATAGATTTCCCCAGGTTACAAGATGGAAACAGGCCATTGGGGCCCCAACTAGTCCGTGACAGCATTCATCCTCCACGCGAGCAAATAGTCCAAATCGCATTCACTTGAACAATGCACTCTAACCCAGAGATGGGGGCTGATGTAACGGAGGTCAAGGCAGAGCTACGGTACGGGGTAAGAATAACAGCCCACCGACCCCATCACTACCCTTCCATCAAAAACAGCACAAAGAATCTCCCCGAACCAAACACGTGGCCACTAACACCATGGGGAAAAATTCCCGCTGTTGGCCAATTGTAGCAAAATACTAAAACTTTCCTTCTACACAGGAACAATAAACGGTTTACTTATTCTGTTTACTTATCAAAGATCCATTGTTGGTTCCCCAGCCCATGAGCCAACACCTCCAAGCTTTTTTTTTTGTTAATATCCGTTCTCGGGATGTGGGCGTCACTGGCAAGGCCGGCATTTATTGCCCATCCCCTAGTTGCCCTGTTCAACCGAGTGACTTGCCAGGCCGCTTCAGAGGGGCAGTTAAGAGTCAACCGTGCTGATGTGAGATTGGAGTCACACATCGGCCCAGACCGGGTAAGGACATTAATGAACCAGTGGGTTTTTACAACAATCTGACGGCTCCATGGTCACTTTTATTGGCCAGGTTTCGTAAGCTGAATTCAAATTCTCAAACTGTCGTGGGATTTGAGCCCGCGTCCTCTGGATTATTAGTCCATCTGTCTGGATTACTAATCCAGTAGCAAAGCCACTGCACTACCGTACCTCATTGCCCACACTGTCCTGACTTGGAAATATTATCAGCCGTTCCTTCATCGTCGCTGGGTCAAAATCCCGGAACTGCCTACCAAACAGCACTGTGGGAGAACCTTCACCACACGGACTGCAGCGGTTCAAGAAGGCGGCTCACCACCACCTTCTCAAGGGGCAATTAGGGATGGGCAATAAATGCCGGCCTCGCCAGCCTCCCGAGAACAAATGAAAAGACTGCAAAAACAGCAACAGGGGGAACTCACTGAATTTTTTGTTTAAAAAGTGATACAGACGGATCGTGAAAAACGTTATTACAAAGTTGTCATCTCACCCGTCATCGTTACCGATCGCCAGGATTTTACCATCCGGTTTCCAGCTCAGTTCGCTGTGACCTGGAAGCTTATGCTAGAGGGGAGGGGAGGAATAAAAAGAGAGAGAACTAATTAGAATGAAGTAACGGCTCGTTGAAAATCGATTCACTGGAGGCATTCATGGAGCAGGAACATTTTCCCACCCCCAAGTACAAAGCCCACATCATGCAGGCCCCAAACTCCCCCCATATTATCCCCGCAGATCAGGGATGTCCGAGCTTGTGCCGTTTCCTTTCTGGGCTGCGTTACGGTTCTACAGGCGCCAGCCGTGACTCAGTGGGAGGCACTCTCGCCCAGTTCGAAGGTCGTCTGTTCAAGTTCCGCTCCAGAGACTCGAGCACAATATCCAGGCTGATATTCCCAGCGCAGCACTGAGGGAGTGCTGCACTGTCGGAGGTGCCGTCTTTCAGATGAGACTGTAAACAGAGGCCCCATCCGCCCTCAGGTGGATGTAAAAGATCCCACAGCACTATTTTGCAGAAGAGCAGGGGAGTTCTCCCCGGTGTCCTGGGCCAATATTTATCCCTCAATCAACATCACTAAAAAACAGATTATCTGATCATTACCTCACTGCTGATTGCAGGATCTTGCTGTGTGCAAATTGGCTGCTGCGTTTCCAACATTACAACAGTGACTACACTTCAAAAGTACTTCATTGGCTGTAAAGCACCTTGGAACGTCTTGAGATTGAGAAAGGCGATTTATAAAATGCAAGTCTCTTTTTTTTTAATGCCCATTTAGCCAATTTTTTTTCCCCATGAGAAGTCTAAGACTTTTAGCTTAAAGGTTGCCCAATGTGAATAAAAATGCAAATCCTGATCCCAGAATTCACCTGCATTTGCCCGAGGTTTATCGTTTTTTTAAAAAAAGCGGCATTGTCTTCGCTCCCTGCCACCAACTCCATCCCTCTCCCTGGCCACTGTCTGAGGCCAAACCAGACCGTTTACAACCTTGGCGTCCTATCTGACCCTCAGATGAGCTTCCGACCACATATCCGCTCCATCACCAAGACCACCTCCATAACATCGCCCGTCTCTGCCCCCGCCTCAGCTCATCGGCTGCTAAAACCCTCATCCATTCCTTTGTTACCTCCAGACTCGACTATTCCGATGCTCTCTTGGCCGGCCTCCCATCTTCCATAAACTTGACCTCGTCCAAAACTCTCCTGTCTGTATCCCAACTCGAACCAAGTCCCATTCTCCCATCACCCACTGTGCGCGCTGACCCACATTGGCTCCTGGTCTGGCAATGCCTCGATTTTAAAATTCTCACCCTTGTTTTCAAATCTCCTCGTGGTCTCGCCCCCTCCCTATCTCTGTAACCTCCTCCAGCCCGACAACCCTCCGAGATCTCTGCACTCCTCCAATTCTGGCCTCTTGTGCATCCCCGATTTTAAATCGCTCCTACATTGGCGGCCGTGCCTTCAGCTGCCTAGGCCCTAAGCTCTGGAATTCCCTCCCTAAACTTCTCCACCTCTCTCTCTCTCTCCTCCTTTAAGACGCTCCTTAAAACCTATCACTTTGACCAAGCTGTCCTAATATCTCATGTGGCTCGGTGTCAAATTTTGTTTGGTGATGTTCCTGTGAAGCACCTTGGGGTGTTTTACTACGTTAAAGGCGCTATATAAATGCAAGTCGTTCTGGTTTTACAGCAGACCCACCTTGATTCCGTTCGTCTCCCGGATTAACCTGTTGATGTCCTGGGCGTCTGCCGTCAGTTTCCAGGGGTTGTGCTGGAGAATGATGCCCTCCCCTGCACAGCTGTATAGCGTCAAGGCAGGTCCATCTCCGTCTCCACCTGTCAGGAGAGAAAACCAAGGCCCCACCGGTCAGCATCACCAGGACGGAACCGCTGACCTCACAAACTTACGAGCGATGACGGACAAGAAAGGACCATCTGGTCCATCCAGCCTGTCCCCACATAATTGGAGATACCTCGTGCAACACAATATATACACTCTCCCACCCCATCCCGAAACAGAAAGGAGAAAACCAGATTTAAAAAAACCCAGGCCAATTTGTGGGGGGGTGGGTGGGGGGGGGGGGGGGGAAAAGAACCCTGGGAAGTTCCTCTCCGACCTCGCCAGGCGATCGAAACTAGTCCAGATCATCACTCTGGCCCCGGTAATTGTACGCAGCACCAACTTTTGTACGAGGTGATCTCCGCCCCAGCTCTCACTTGAAGGAATTCAGTGAATCGGCCTCCACCGCACGAGCTGCCAGCCTGTTCCACAGGTCTCACAGTGACCGTCTCCGCGTACGTACACGGCCGGCTGGTGACAGTCCTGCTTCGTGGTTTAGTCCAGCGTTAAAAGTGTGACGGCAGAAGCGTAAAATCTTTGTGCCGTCGGTTAAACGTCCAATGTGGATGAGACGTTAAACCGAGGCCCTGTCTGCCACCTCAGGTGGATGTAAAAGATCCCACGGCCACTATTTTGAAGAAGAGCAGGGGAGTTCGCCCCAGTGTGCTGGGCCAATATTTATCCCCCAACCAACATCACTAAAATCAGATTATCTGGTCATTTATCTCAATGCTGTTTGTGGGATCTTGCTGTGCCCAAACTGGCTGCCACGTTTCCTACATTGCAAGAGTGACCACACTTCAAAAGTACTTCATTGGCTGTAAAACGCTTTCGGACGTCCAGAGGCTGTGAAAGGCGCTCTATAAATGCAAGTTCTTTCTTTCTATAGACTTTGGCTGTTCAGAACGTGAGCACTGTAACACTAGGGTGAAGTGCTGGTGGGTACAGGACGGCCACCAGCAGGGAGAGCAATTTAAGGGGATGAATTAAGAGCAGCACACCGGAAATAGAATTGCACAATGTTAACGTGTCTTAGTTTAAGTGCAATTTTCCTCTTAGTGGCTTTGGTACCTGTTTATGGGATCTTGCTGTACGCAATTGGTGGCCACATTTCCTGCATTACAAAAGTGACCACACTTCAAAAGTACTTCATTGGCTGTAAAGCGCTTTGGGACGTCCTGAGACCATGAAAGTTGCTGCAGAAATGCAAGTTCTTTCTATTAAAAATTTTTTTTAAAAAATAAGACTTTTCTTCTTCAGATCAGCTGAAGGTTTGTCACACGTGCAAACCCTTCGCCATGTTTAAGAATCTCCAAACCCAGACAAGTAGAGTTTGTATCTACAGAGAGCGCACACACTCTCTCAGTAGGGACACACCCCACTTATGTAAATCCAGAAAGCTTAGTTGCAGGTCGGCAAGAATGGAGGCTCGGGGAATTCAGAGGGAACGCAAATAGTTTCTTTGCAAATTTGTGTTCTAGGTCTTTCATTTAGTTGGGGGATAACGAGAGAATTATAAAGCTATTCCTGATTGGAGTAGATTTATTACTGTAATATTAATGCTTACCTCAACGTCACCATGTATGAGCCATTGAACAAAACTGATCAGCCCTGGGAGACACAGGTTCCCCCCCACCCTCACAAAACGTGCTGCCAATCTAAGTGTTAACTCTGCGCCTTATATTGACGAATGGAGTGGGACTCACCAGTGGCAACCGGGGGCAGTGGGGGTCCCCAAGCCAGAGCGTACACGGTCTTCCTGTGATACGAGCTGGAAATCTGCGGTGGTCTGCAAGGGAAGAACAAGAGAATAATTGCTGTTCCGTGGGATCTTGCTGTGCGCAAACTGGCTGCCGCCGTTCCTACATTACGGCAGTGAGTACACTTCAGAAGTATTTCATTGGCTGTAAAAGTGCTTTTGGGCGTCCTGATTTTCGTGAAAGGCGCTACATAAATGCAAATTCCGCCTTTCGTTCAATGGCCAATAGTTAAGGGGAAATTTAATAGAGGGGTTTTGATAGAGTAAATAAGGAGAAACTGTTTCCAGTGGCAGGACGGTCGGAAACCAGAGGACACAGAATTAAGGTAGTCGGCAAAATAACCAGAGGCGACACAAGGAAAAAAAATTTTTATGCAGCGAGTTGTTATGATCTGCCTGAAAGGGCGGTGGAAACAGATTCAATAATAACTTTCAAAAGGGAACTGGATAAATACTTGAAAAGGAAACATTTGCAGGGCTAAGGTGAAAAGAGTGGGACTAATTGGATAGCTCTTTCAGAGAGCCAGCACAGGCACGATGGGCTGAATGGCCACCTTCTGTGCTGTAAGATTCTATTGATGAGATTAAAAGTTGGGCCTTTTGTCCTCCGTTGAAAAGTAAAGGGATTCTGACGAGTTTCCCGATAGCTCAAGTGAGGTGTATCTGCACAGAGCAGGGAGGTCCCAGGGTCCTTACCCCCGTGTAAGGATAGGCACGTATAGTTTATTAAATGGAATAAGCTAGTTGGCATCACCCCTAAACTCGCTGACCTACATCGGCTCCCGGTCCAGGAACGCCTCGATTTTAAAATTCTCGTCCTTGTTTTCAAATCCCTCCATGGCCTCGCCTCGCCCCTCCCTATCTCTGTTACCTCCTCCAGCCCTCCGAGATCTCTGCGTTCCTCCAATTCTTGCCTCTTGCGCACCCCCAATTTTAATTGCTCCACCATTGGCGGCCGTGCCTTCAGCTGCCTGGGCCCTAGACTCTGGAATTCCCTCTCTCCCCTCCTTTAAGACGCTCCTTAAAACCTAGCTCTCGGCTACCTGTCCTAATATCTCCTTACGTGGCTCGGTGTCAAATTTTGTTTGATAATCGCTCCTGTGAAGCGCCTTGGAACGTTTTACCAAGTTAAAGACGCTATATAAATGCAAACTGTTGTTGTTAAATAGAATTACACAAGTAGTTGAGCTAGAGTACTGTAGGGTCACGTTAGGTTAAAACACACTTCAGACAGACACACACATGTACCCGGTAGGCTTTTAGCAAGGCAGTCGTGAGTGTGAGAATGGGATATCAATTACAGGGTAGATATAGAATAAGGGCCTTTTGCAATAAAGATTGGAAGAGATAATGGATTAAAGGCTACCGAGAATCGTAATGGGTACTCATGCATGGGGAACATCCAGAGTGTAAAAGACATTAACTGACATGCGGAATGAATGAATGATAGCAGCGGATTTAACCACTAAACAAATTGACATTTCAACAGCATGTTCACAGAAGGTAATGATGTATGAGACCCAATAATTAACCGTATAAGTACAGGCAACACTGTTCCCAGTCCCACAATGGGGCCATGCATTTACCAACTGACCCATCGTTACAGCCACCATTCATTTCCCCGTAGAATTGCAATTCCTTGGCTCGGTGGGTAGCACTCGCCTCCTGATTCAGAAGGTCATGGGTTCAAGTCCCACTCCAGAGACTTGAGCACATAATCCAGGCTGACGCTCCCAGTGCCAGTACTGCGGGAGTGCTGCACTTTCAGAGGTGCCGTCTTTCGGATGAGACGTTAAACCGAAGACCCGTCTGCCCACTCAGGTGGATGTAAAATAATAAGGGCACTATTTCAAAGAAGAGATGGGGGAGTTCTCCCCGGTGTCCTGGAGAATATTTATCCCCCAACCAACGTCACTAAAAAACATTACTGTCTGTGGGATCATGCTGTGCACAAATTGTCTGCCATATTTCCCATATTATAACAGTGATTACACTTCGAAAGTGCTCCATTGGCTGTAAAGCGCTTTGGGACGTCCTGAGGTCTTGAAATACAAGTTATTTCTTTACTTACTTGTTTGAATAAATTTCATAAATGCCAACTTTGCCATCATCGGTACCAAAAGCCAGCGAGCCCTCCTTTGTTGGATGCCAACACAACTGCAACAAAAAAAAACACAATGAACAAATACTGACAACGTCAACAAATCTTTACGGTCGACCACTTGATTTGTACGAAGAAGAAACCTGTAGGAAAATGCCATTAAGTGCAGCAAGGTCACATCTTTTCGATGAATCTCAACCCCGCCCTCTCCACCATCTCACCATGTCCCTCAAACCACCCTCTCATCCCAAACCCATCTAATTGCACCCTGAATCCATTTATACTGTACGATTCAATGTTCTTCCCTAAGTAACTTATTCCACAACTTAGACAACAACTTGCATTTATATAGCGCCTTTAACGTAGTAAAACATCCCAAGGCACTTCACAGGAGCGATCATCAGTCAAAATGTGACACCCAGCAACGTAAGGAGATATTAGGACAGGTGAAAGAGGTAGGTTTTAAGGAACGTCTTGAAAGAGAGAGAGAGAGAGAGAGAGAGGTAGAGAGGTTTGGGGGGAGAAAAGGTTGTGCTCGATTTCTTTTCTGGCTCCAAAACTTCCTAATTAACTTTAAAAACTTATCTGTCCTGCTATTTGAATTCTTAATGAACAACTTGTCTGGATCGATTTGTCAATTCTCTCAAAACCCCAATTGGGTCAGGTCATCTAGATTTGTCCTCAGAATTACTGGCTTCAGCACACCTGTTGCTTGGATCAGACATTCTCGAGGATTTACCTGGCTCGGGAAACAAAGAGAGGCAACGTCAGGCAAAGCTTCTCTCTGAAGTCAGAGCTCTGGTACATGGACAGGTCAACACGTGAGCACTGTGCCTCACTGACGCCAATCGTAACCTGGCAGCGTCTGACGGAGTCACTGGCAGGAATGCAGGGATAAAAGAAAAAACGCCAATCTCTAACTCGTTCACTTACCATCTTACTGAATCTATGACTTTGCTCCCGTCGCCCACTTCAACTCATTCATTCTCAGAACCTCAAGACTGTATAGCTCCTCTCCTCCCTCAGTCTTCCCTTCCTCCTACAATCTACAAGTGTTCGAACGTCCACGTTTGGAGGTCAACTAACTACTTTTTGACTGATCCCATCTTTAGAGGAACTAGGCTCAGGGGGAGGCCATTCAGCCCCTCCAGCCTGTTCCGGCATTCAATTAGATCATGGCTGATCTGTATCTTAATTCCATTTACCCGCCTTGGTTCTGTGACCCTTAACACCCTTACCTAACAAAAATCTATCAATCTCAGTTTTGAAATTTTCAATTGACCCCCAGCCTCAACAGCTTTTTGGGGGAAGAGAGATCCAGATTTCCACTCCCCTTTGTGTGAAGAAGTGTTTCCTGACATCACCCCTGAACGGCCTGGCTCTATTTTTAAGGTTATGCCCCCTTGTTCTGGACTCCCCCCACCAGAGGAAATAGTTTCTCTCGATCCACCCTATCAAATTTTCTCTCGATCCACCCTATCAAATCCTTTAATCATCTTAAACACCTCAATTAGATCACCCCGTATTCCTTCGAGTATAAAAGATTACAAGCCCAGTCTATGCAACCTGGCCACATTCATTTAACCCTTTAAGTCCCAGTATCATTCTGGTGAATCTGCGCTGCACCCCCTCCAAGGCCAATATCTCCTTCCTGAGGTGCGGTGCCCAAAATTGAACGCAGTATCTCCAGATGGGGTCTAACCGGAGCTCTGTACAGCTGAGGCATCACTTCCACCGATACCCTCCGACTCTTGCTGAACCTTTGTGGTGTCCTGCGCTATGGGCCTCCACACTTCACCTGGGTTCTTCAAAGAGGAAAAGAATCGATGGGGCAGAAGGACGAGAGAGAGAGAGAGAGAGAGAGCGCAAAAAAATGGCAAACACTTACTGATGTGACCTTGGATTTGATTCCTTGCCAGAGGGTCTTGATATCATAGGCACCCTGGAGGGACATGGTGTCCCACACCCTGATCATGCCGTCGCCTACTCCTATGGCAAGGGACCCAATGTTGACAGGCGAGAAAGCCATGCTGTACACGAAGCCACCAAGAGTAGGCTGCGTCCAGCAGCAGTCCAGCGTGGCGAGATCCCAACACTTCACCTAGAACATTGAAAGCCATGTTACATTAGGACGCAACAATTGAGAACCTAGTAGCACAGCTGCCAGTGGGACTGTTGACTCAATGGATCAGTGGTCGAATGTGGTATGAGGGTCATGCAGATGCCAGATGCCAACCCAGTTCTGGGCGCAGTGTTCCCGGACACTAAATGCTCCCTTTCAAGCCACACACCATCCTGACTTTCCCCCCCACCCCCCCACCCCCAATTCACTCTCAGTATGTGGGCGTTGCTGGATTTATTGCCCATCTCTAGTAGCCCTGAGCCTTCATCTGTAGTGGTTTGACAAAACCGAGTGTCTTGCCAGGCCACTTCAGAGGGCGGTTAAGAGTCAACCACATTGGTGTGGGAACTGGAGTCACATGTAGGCCCAGACCGGGTAAGGACAGCAGGTTTCCTTCCCTTTAAGTGAAGCGGTTGGGTTTTTAAGACAATCCAACACTTTTGCTGGAACCAGGTTTTTATTTCCTTCTTATCGCTGTTCCTTTCATTGAGTTCGGGTCAGAATCTACCCCAACACCATCAGCACAAGGAGAGCAGGAAGGCCCTCCACCTTCCTCAGGGTAACTAGGGATACATGCAGCGATAAACGCGACCTTGCTAGTGTTGCCCAAATCCCAAGAATATATCTTAGTAAAAAAACTAAAATGTACCACGGGTATTGCGGGGGATCCCTCATTCTTAGCTGGGTTCCAAGACAATATACAGGGCTGAGTTATACCAGCACGACATGACAAGTGCCAGTGTAGTTCAGGAGATTACCAAGTGCACTGAAGCTCTGGGTTGAGAGCCCACCCCTCCAGCAAACTACTCAGGAAGGTTGCATTCCTAAGGCGAGCAATATAACTGCAGTCAAAGTCTCGCATCGAATCGAGGAAGACCATTAGCACAGACAAGACGACAGAAATACACAGCAGGTCAGCCAGCTTTCAGGTTTCCAGTTTTCTGTTTTTTAAACTCGCAAGTACGATTGGCTCTCTGGTGATTTTAACCCTATTTAAGTCAAGACAAAAAGTGAATTTCCCCTCAGAGTGCAGTGGTGATGCTGGGGGTACAGGTGCAGCTTACGAAACTCCATCTAGTGGTAGACAAGTGCGGTGTGCTGCGTGACAGGTGGCTTAATAATGGGAAAACTCTATTGTGACACCACCTGGAGGCATGACAGGGTGGTGATGCTTATAGCGGGCGCTATCGTTGGTGTTATGACGATTAGCTCACTGTAAGCGTCGGACGGTACTACCGTAATAGGTCGGATGCAAGTATTACCAAAAACAGTCCCCACCGTTGATGGAGTCTCCTCACTACTCATGAAACTAGGTTTAGCAGCACTCCCTATGGCTCTGTGATTCGGTGACGGATTCCAGTCTGTCCGTCACAGGGCTGATCTGGGCACAATGCTCGATCCGAACAGTGCATTGTCTCGGGGAGACAGACAGACAGACACAGAAACGGAGAAGGGAACAATCGGCTGACTGGATTCCGATTCTGTACCCGCGGTTACTCCTTGCTCATCTAACCAATCGTAGGACAGCATCATCTTCTCTTGTCTATGTTTGATTTGAACAGACACAGAATGAACCGGGAGTGACTGCAACCCCCCCTTTTAAACAGACGCTGCCCAAACTACTCGCTGCATTCAACGTGTTATAAGCAGCGTCTTTGTTAATTGACTCCTGTGGCGATGGCAAACGATTCACGTCATTTGCCCGATATAGGCGGCTGCTGCCCGTGATAAACACAGACAATGTAAGTGGTGGGAGACATACAGCAAATTTAATACATTATCAAGAGAGGGTGCAGCAGAGATTTACTAGAATGGTACCAGGGATGAGGGACTTCAGTTATCTGGAGAAGTTGGGATTGTTCTCCTTAGAACAGAGAAGGTTAAGAGGAGATTTGCTAGAGGTGTTCAAAATCATGAATGGTTTTGATAGAGTAAATAAGGAGAAACTATTTCCAGTGGCAGAAGGGTCGGTAACCAGGGGACACAGATTTAAGGTGATTAAAAAAAAAGTTTGCTATTTTGCCAAACACGGCAAGTTGTTATGCCTGAAAGGATGGTGGAAGCAGATTCAATAGTAAATTTCAAAAGGGGAATTGGATAAATACTTGAAGGGGAGAAATTTACAGGGCTATGGGGAAAGAGTAGGGGAATGGGACTAATCAGATAGCTCTTTCAAAGAGCTGACACAGGCATGATGGGCCCAATGGCCTCATCCTATGCTGTACCTATTACGATTATACAGAGAGATATATAAAGTGGCTCGAATGCTTATTTACAGGTTACAGTAAAACACGTCCAGAAACTATTGTGTTTTCAGACAGGCAGGGGCGCCAGGTGCAGAAATTTTTCTAAGTGCTCACATCTCGGTCCATCGAGGTTGATATCAGCAGCTCTCGATTGTCCTGCAGGCAGACGGAACTCAAGTTGAACACAATCCTGCTGTGGTTCTGTCCCTCCGACGATGGCCCCAGCAGTGTCCATTTCTGTTTCCCCGATTTTGTCAGGTCCCAGAGCAGCAGCTCTCCCCTGCAATCAAAGGAATTACATCAAATTTACAACACAGAAACAGGCCATTCAGCCCAAATGGTCTATGCCAGCGTTTGTGCTCCACACGAGCCTCCCCCCAACCTTACTTCATCTCACCCTATCAGCATAGCCTTCTATTCCTTTCTCCCTCATGTGTTTATCTAGCTTCCCCTTAAATGTATCTATGCTATTGCATTCGATAAGGTTCCACATAAGTGACTGTTAGCTAAAATTAAAGCTTATGAAATTGAAGGCAAATTATTGACCTGGTTAGGAGATTGGTTAGATGGTAGAAGTCAGAGAGTAGAGATAACGGGTACGTCCTCGAATTGGAATGAAGTGTCTAGTGGTGTCCCACAAGGATCTGTGCTGGGGCCTCAACTATTCACTATACTCATTAATGACTTAGATAATACAACAGAGGGCCAGATATCCAAGTTTGCCGATAAGACAAAGATTGGTGGCATAGTAAGTAGTGTAGGCAGGAGCACAAAATTACGAAAGAGACATTGATAAATTGGGTGAGTGGGCAAAACTGTGGCAGATTTATTTCAATGCAGGCAAGTGTGAGGTCATCCATTCTGGACCAAAAAAAGATTGATCAGAGTATTTTTCAAATGGTGAAAAGCTGGGAACAGTGGAGGTCCAAAGAGATTTATGAGTCCATGTACACAGATCACTAAAATGTAGTGGTCAGGTACAAAAAATAATCAACAAGGCTAATGGAATGTTAGCCTTTATAACTAGAGGGCTAGAATATAAAGGGGAGGAAGTTTTGCTACAGCTGTACAAAGCCCTGGTTAGACCACATCTGGAATATCGTGTACAGTTCTGGGCACCGCCCCTTAGAGAGGATATATTGGCCTTGGAGGGAGTGCAGCGCAGATTCACCAGAATGTTACCAGGGCTCCAAGGGTTAGATTATGAGGAGAGATTACATAAACTAGGCTTGTGTGCCCTGGAATATAGAAGGTTAAGGGGTGATTTGATTGAGGGTTTTAGGATTTTGAAAGGAATTGATAGGGTGGATAGAGGGAAACATTTTCCGCTGATGGGGGGGGGAAGTCGGGGACGAGGGGGCATAATCTTAAACCCATTCAGGAGAGAAGTTAGGAAACACTTCTTCACACAAAGGGTGGTAGAAGTGTGGAACTTTCTCCCACAAAAAGCCGTAGATGCTAGCTCAATTAATAATTTTAAATTTAAGAATCAATAGATTTTTGCTAGCCGAGGGTATTAAGGGATACGGAGACAAGGTGGGTGGATGGAGTTAGGATACAGATCAGCCGTGATCTATCTGAATGGTGGAACAGGCTCGAGGGGCTGAATGGCCTACTCCTGTTCCTATGTTCACACGACCCATTCACCCCTGCCTGCATCATTAATATCAATGGCACCCCCTGGTCCAGGAAACCAGCAAGGGCTCAGAGTGCAAAAAATGCAACTAATTAGATGGACTGATTAACTCCATTAAGTCCCTCCATAATTCCATAACTATATTACAACAGTGACTACACTTCAAAACGGCCTTCATTGGCTGCAAAGCACTTTGTAAAGATTTCTACTGCCCTTTTTTGTGTGAAGATGTGCTTTCCGACTTTTCCCCCCCCCCCACCCCCCGAATGGCCTCTCTCAAATTTTAAGGTGATGTCCTCTTGTTCTTGATTCCCCCCGCCCTCCCCACCAGAGGAAATATATTGGGCCAGAAGTGGCGCAGACCAGCGAGGCAACGCTCACCGCAGCTCCTGCGGATTAAATTAACGAAAATACTCACTACGTCGAGTTGCTTGATTTTGAACTTTTAAAAAAAAAATTGTGGGCTGTCAACCCAGCCTCTGAGCAGCGCGAGTTTACCACGTGGCTGGAAACGTCTGTGAGGTGAAGACGCGCCCACAAAATCTGTCAGCAAGAGTAGTCCCGCCCACAGATTCAGGCTGCATTACTCAAGCAGGCAAGCAGACTTCATTCATTTAAAGTTAGCATTCTGGATGTCATTGCAAATAAAAATTATTTTTTTTTAATATGAAAAGCCAAAGAAATAATTGAATTAAAGAGACAGAAGGGAAAATTTTACTAAAAATTTAAATATACTTTTTTTTAAAAAATGACCAGAAACTATTAAAATAAAAGGAGTAATATGAGACTCCACATTTTTAAAAGTTATTTTTTAGTTGTTTGGCAGTCATTCAGACTAGCCACGCTGTTAAAATTTAGTGCAGACCTGGTATTTAAGATTACCTGTTTGGTGGAGTAATTAGTTACTTTCCAGCTGGGCAGATGAGCAAGTTGGCGTTTTTTCAATGATTTCACTGATTGCAGCGTGCGATAGCCCTTTAATTCGAAGCTGTCATATCGCCAGCGAACCAGTAGGAGCAAGTTCACGATTTCCGCGTTTTACTGCGCGTGTGCGAACGCGGGAACTTTCTCCTTCAATTCGCCACTAACGACGGAGAGCGCTGTTGGGCTCCTCCGTTATTTCAGGAGAAATTTCTGGCTTGTTCTCTCTATCTGGTCAATCAAATCCTTTTAACATTTTAAACACCTCAATCAGATCAACCCTCAGCCTTGTAAAACCCAAGGGAGTCCAATCCTAGAACCAGAGGCAATAACGAGGGAAAAATGTTTACGCAGCGAGTTGTTATGATCAGGAACGCGCTGCCTGAAAGGGCGGTGGAAGCAGATTCACTGACAACATTCAAAAAGAGAATTGGATAAATACTCGAAGTTGAAAAATTTGCAAAGCTACGGGGAAAGGGCAGGGGGAGTGGGACTAATTGGATAGCTCTTTCAAAGAGTCCGCACAGACACAACGGGCCTCCTTCTGTGCTGTATCGTTTTATGATTCTAAGTTTATACAACCTGCCCTCGTAATTTAACCCTTTAAGCCCCGGTATCATACTGGTGAATCTGCGCTGCACCAAAGCCAATGCCGTTGCATGCTTTCGATGCTAAAACACGAAAAGTTTGATCAGCTGGCGTAACGAGTGTGGAAGCTAAGATGAGCTCCTTACCCAAAGCTGCTGGAGATAAGTTGGGTGGGACGGCCCGGGGGCCAATGCACAGTCAACCAAATCCGTTCCTTTATTCCCGGATCAGTCCCTCCTCTCCTCTTCATCGAAGGCAACTTTAGGGTCATTACACCTAGAAGGAACGGCAATTAAAAAAAGGTCCCAATTAGCCATCTGCTCTCCACAATGTGCAAGTGCATTGGTCCAAGTGTGATATTTCCTATGACGCATCTTTAGCAAAACACCAAATTATTCCAATGACAATACTGCAGTACTTGGTCTGTGAGAGCCCTGCCTTAGAATGAGATCATAGAAAGTTACGGCACAAAAGGAAGCCATTCGGCCCATCATGTCCATGCCAGCCAAACAAAAAGATATCCAGCTTAATCTCACTTTCCAGCTCTTGGTCCGTAGCCCTGTAGGTTACGGCACTTCAAGTGCACATCCAAGTACTTTTTAAATGTGATGAGGGTTTCTGCCTCTACCACCCTTTCAGGCAGTGAGTTCCAGACCCCCACCACCCTCTGGGTGAAAAAAAATTCTCCTCAACTCCCCTCTAATTCTACTACCAATTACTTTAAATTTATGCCCCCTGGTTATTGACCCCTCTGCTAAGGGAAATAGAGTGGACAGGAAGGACCTTATCTAGTCCTGTCACAATTTTATACCTCAATTAAATCTCCCCTCAGCCTCCTTTGTTCCAAAGAAAACAACCCCAGCCTATCCAATCTTTCCTCATAGCTAAAATTCTCCAGCCCTGGCAACATCCTCGTAAATCTCCTCTGTACCCTCTCTAGTGCAATCACATCCTTCCAGTAATGTGGTGACCAGAACTGTACACAGTACTCAAGCTGTGGCCTAACCAGTGTTTTATATAGTTCTAGCATAACCTCCCTGCTCTTATCTTCTATGCCTCGGCTAATAAAGGAAAGTATCCCGTGTGCCTTCTTAACCATCTTATCTACCTATCCTACTACCTTCAGGGATCTGTGGACATGCACTCCAAGGTCCCTCTGTTCCTCTACACCTCCCAGTATCAATGCAATTCTCCTTTTAAAGAAATAACTTGCATTTATATAGTGCCTTTCAAGACCTCAGGACACCCCAAAGCGCTTTACAGCCAATTAAGTACTTTTGAAGTGTGGTCACTGTTGTAATGTAGGAAATGCAGCAGCCAATTTGCACACAGCAAGATCCCACAAACAACGATGTGATAAAAACCAGATAATCTATTTTAGTGATGTTGGATGAGGGATAAATATTGGTCAGGACACCGGGGAGAACTCCCCTTCCCTTCTTTGAAATAGTGCCATACTGTTTGTGGGACCTTGCTGTGCGCAAATTGGCTGCCGCGTTTCCTACATTACAACAGTGACTACACTTCAAAAGTACTTCATTAGCTGTAAAGCGCTGGACGTCCTGAGGTCATGAAAGGCGCTCTATAAATGCAAGTCTTTCTTTCTTTATTATCTGGTCATTATTTCATTGCTGTTTGTGGGATCTTGCTGTGTGCAAATTGGCTGCTGCGTTTCCTACATCACAACAGTGACTACACTTCAAAATTACTTGATTAGCTTAAAGTGCTTTGGGACGTGAGGCCATGAAAGGCACTATATGTACGCAAGTTCTTTCTAATTTATCGATTTCCTGCTGCCATCCACTTGTTTCGTTTAAGAAACCATGATTTGTACTCTCCGTAAACTTGAGCTCATTAAAAATGCTGCTGCCTGTATCCTAACTCGCACAAATCCCATTCACCCATCACCCCCAGTGCTCGCTGACCTACATTGGCTCCCGGTCCAGGAACACCTCGATTTTAAAAATTCTCATCCTTGTTTTCAAATCCCTCCACAGCCTCGCCCCTCCCCGTCTCTGTAACCTCCTCCAGCCCTACAACCCTCCGAGATCTCTGCGCTCCTCCAATTCTGGCCTCTTGTGCATCCCCGATTTTCATCGCTCCACCACTGGCGGCCGCGCCTTCAGCAGTGAGCTCCCTAAACCTCTCCGCCTCTCTCATCTTTTAAGACACTCCTTAAAACCTCCCTCTGACCAAGCTTTTGGACATCTGTCCTAATATGTCCTCATGTGGCTCGGTGACAAATTTTGTTTGAAAACGCACTCTGGAGATGTTTCACTACATTACAAAGGTGCTTTATAAATGCAAGTTGTTGATGTCGATTGTATGGAGACACACAGTCTGATAAGAGTGTTTATTTTTCCACTATCTGAAGATTAGGAGACCACAAGCGAACCAGTGACAATTCAGTCAGCTGATTACAGCGACACGGGTTTCTGTTTGGGACTCCGGAGTAATGTCACATCGCCAGAGACTGAGTGGGTAAAAATCACCCTCCTGCTCGTAGAGAACGAGCACTCGCCTCAAAGACTGGTCTTCAATGTTCTAACTGGATAGCCCGGTGGAGAAGGATAGAACACTAGAGCCTGGTCTTCAGTTGCTTCCAAGCCTTTATTCACGTAGATCCACATCACACCCACACCACACCCTAGATCAGCGCTCATACAAAAAGGATACAAGAGTTCCCAATTGATACACACCACCTGAATACAATTAACACTAACTGATATAAACCACAGGATACAATTAACATTCAACACTGGGCGTGAGCAAGGATATCTGACGAAGCCCTAAACACACCACACACCTTAAAGGAGTGCGGAAAACTGAAACTTGTTCACAGCTCCATGCTTTTGGCTAAAAAAAAGTTTTACTTTTAAAAAAGTAAAAACGCTTTAGGCAGGGAAGTGAAAATTACCTTTGCCTTTTGAGGCGTTCCAGATGCGGATAGTCTGGTCCCTGCTCCCAGATGCCAGGAAACAGCTTTTCACAGAGTCCTCTTTAACAGGCTCGCCATTCAGCCCACCGGTTTCTAGGAGGCGAAAAGAAAATATTACTGATTTAAATTTACCTATGGTCGATCGAGGTGAGGTGTGTTAGTGGTGGGAAATTAAATGCTGTCCCCATTTCAGGCAAACAAAACCAAACAACACTCAATTCTGGCACAGCACAGATTAGACACAGTATAATACTCCCTCTACACTGTCCCATCAAACCCTCCCAGGGCAGGTACAGCACGGGTTAGATACAGAGTAAAGCTCCCTCTACACTGTCCCATCAAACACTCCCAGGGCAGGTACAGCACGGGTTAGATACAGAGTAAAGCTCCCTCTACACTGTCCCATCAAACACTCCCAGGGCAGGTACAGCACGGGTTAGATACAGAGTAAAGCTCCCTCTATACTGTCCCATCAAACACTCCCAGGGCAGGTACAGCACGGGTTAGATACAGAGTAAAGCTCCCTCTACACTGTCCCATCAAACACTCCCAGGGCAGGTACAGCACGGGTTAGATACAGAGTAAAGCTCCCTCTACACTGTCCCATCAAACACTCCCAGGGCAGGTACAGCACGGGTTAGATACAGAGTAAAGCTCCCTCTACACTGTCCCATCAATAAGGCTCAGCCCCAATCTCAACAGAGTGCTCCCTGCTGTACCACAAAGGCATCAACTGGAAGAAAAGTGATGTAAAAAGTGCAAACGAAGCACCAGGGTTCATTTCTGGAGGAATCATAGATAGAATTCAAAAGCAGAGAAGTTATTTTAAATTCATACAGAACCTTGGCTAGACCACACTTAGGAGTACTAGCCTTCATATTACAAAAAAGATAGAGGCATTGGAGAGGGTGCAAAAAAGATTTACAAGGATGATACCAGAATCGAGAGGTTATAACTATCAGGAAAAATTGAACAGGCTGGGGCTCTTTTCTCTAGAAAAGAGAAGGCTGAGGGGTGACCTGATAGATGTCTTGAAAATTATGAAAGGGTTTGGTAGGGTAGATGTAGAGAAGATGTTTCCACTTATAGGGGAGACCAGAACTAGAGGTCATAAATATCAGATAGTCACTAATAAATCCAATGGGGAAGAGTGTTCAGTTCCAGTCGCAACCCCTCAAATAATGAAGCAGTCCGAGCCCGTATGCAGCAAGACCTGGACAACATCCAGGCTTGGGCTGATAAGTGGCAAGTAACATTTGCGCCAGACAAGTGCCAGGCAATGACCATCTCCAACAAGAGAGAGGCTAACCACCTCCCCTTGACATTCAACGGCATTACCATCGCCAAATCCCCCACCATCAACATCCTGGGGGTCACCATTGACCAGAACTTAACTGGACCAGCCATATAAATACTGTGGCTACGAGAGCAGGGGAGAGGCTGGGTATTCTGCGGCGAGTGACTCACCTCCTGACTCCCCAAAGCCTTTCCACCATCTACAAGGCACAAGTCAGGAGTGCGATGGAATACTCTCCACTTGTCTCGATGAGTGCAGCTCCAACAACACTCAAGAAGCTCGACACCATCCAGGATAAAGCAGCCCGCTTGATTGGCACCCTATCCACCACCTTAAACATTCACTCCCTTCACCACCGGTGCACTGTGGCTGCCGTGTGTACCATCCACAGAATGCACTGCAGCAACTCGCCAAGGCTTCTTCGACAGCACCTCCCAAACCCGCGACCTCTACCACCTAGAAAGACAAGGGCAGCAGGCACATGGGAACAACACCACCTGCACGTTCCCCTCCAAGTCACACACCATCCCGACTTGGAAATATATCACCGTTCCTTCATCGTCGCTGGGTCAAAATCCTGGAACTCCCTTCCTAACAGCACTGTGGGAGAACCTTCACCACACGGACTGCAGCGGTTCAAGAAGACGGCTCATCACCACCTTCTCAAGGGCAATTAGGGATGGGCAATAAATGCTGGCCTTGCCAGTGTCGCCCACTTCCAATGAAACTTCTTTACCCAGAGAGTGGTGAGAATGTGGAACTTGCTATCACAAGGAGTAGTTGAGGCGAATAGTGTAGATGCATTTAAGGGGAAGCTAGATAAACACATGAGGGAGAAAGGAATAGAAGGAGCTGCCGATAGGGTTAGATGAAGTAAGGTGGGAGAAGACTCGTGTGGATCCAGCATGGACCAGTTGGGCCGAATGGCCTGTTTCTGTGCTGTCAATTCTACGTAAATGTGTACTGTGCAGCACACTGTTGAACAAATCTGTTCATTTTATTTTATTTAACAAAGCCTGGGGCAGGTCAAACACCCAGGCACTGGTGTAATACAGTGGGTTTAAACTCATGACTGTAGTCGTCAGAAGCAATGGGCCATGGTTGTCCTACCTGAGGTGTTGTCATAGCGACCGAGGAGCCCTTCCTCATTGAGCTGCGGGCACCAGGAGAGGAAGTGGATCTCCCCATCGTGACCTCGTAACCTATGAATGACCTCCCCCTTTCGGTTTATATCAATGACGACGATCATCCCATCTCTGTACCTGGAGGCAAGAGGAGAGAAAAAGTTAAAATCACTGCAAAAAAAAAACACTCATTGCTTTTCCATTTCTAACAAAACAAACAGGTAGAATCGGAGAACTAGATCTTCAAAAGCAGCAAAAAATCCCTTGTAATAAAAAGTGAAATTTGACTTATTCAATTTGTTAAAAATTCGTTCATGGGATGTGGGCGTCGCTGGCGAGGCCGGCATTTATTGCCCATCCCTAATTGCCCTCGAGAAGGTGGTGGTGAGCCGCCTTCTTGAACCGCTGCAGTCCGTGGGGTGAAGGTTCTCCCACAGTGCTGTAAGGAAGGGAGTTCCAGGATTTTGACCCAGCGACGATGAAGGAACGGCGATATTACCGTCATCATAATAGGTACAGCACAGGGGGAAGCCATTCGGCCCATCGTGCCAATTAGTCCCACTCCCCCCTGCTCTTCCTCCATAGCTCTACAAATATTTTCCCTTGAAATATTTATCCAATTCCCTTTTGAAAGTTACTATTGAATCTGCTTCCACCGCCCTTTCAGGCAGTGCATTCCAGATCATAACAACTCGCTGCGTAAAAAAAAAAGTTTCCTCATGTTGCCTCTGGTTCTCAATCACCTTAAATCTGTGTCCTCTGGTTACCGACCCTTCTGCCACTCGAAACAGTTTCTCTTTATTTACTTCATGATTTTGAATACCTCTATCAAATCTCCTCTTAACCTTCTCTATTCTAAGGAGAACAACCCCAGCTTCTCCAGTCTCTCCACGTAACTAAATTCACTCATCCCTGGTACTATTCTAATAAATCACTTCTGCACCCTCTCCAAGGCCTTGACATCCTTCCTAAAGTGCAGTGCCCTGAATTGGACTCAATACTCCAGCTGCTGCCTAACCAGTGTTTTACAAAGGTTTAGTAAAGCTTCCTTGCTTTTGTACTCTATGCCTCTATTAATAAAGCCCAGGATCCTGTATGCTTTTTTTAACAGCCTTCCCAACCTGTCCTGCCACCTTCAAAGATTTGTGTACATATACCCCCAGGTCTCTCTGTTCCTGCACTCCCTTTAAAATCAGGCAACGGAACCCTGTGTGAGAACCTCTCTGGATACATCGAGGGCATCCTGAAACCCATCGTACAGGGAACCCCCAGCTTCTGTCGCGACACTACAGACTTCCTACAAAAACTCAGTACCCACGGACCAGTTGAACCAGGAACACTTCTCACCACGATGGACGTCTCGGCACTATACACCAGTATCCCCCACGATGACGGCATCGCTGCGACAGCATCAATACTCAACACCAACAACAGCCAATCTCCGGACGCCATCCTACAACTCATCCGCTTCATCCTGGATCACAATGTCTTCACCTTCGATAACCAGTTCTTTACCCAAACACACGGAACAGCCATGGGGACCAAATTCGCACCCCAATACGCCAACATTTTCATGCACAAGTTCGAGCAGGACTTCTTCACTGCACAAGACCTCCAACCAACACTATACACCAGATACATCGACGACATTTTCTTTCTATGGACCCACGGCAAGGAATCACTAAAGAGGCTACACGATAACATCAACAAGTTCCATCCCACCATCAAGCTCACCATGGACTACTCCTCAGAATCAGTTTCTTTCTTGGACACACGAATCTCCATCAAAGACGGGCACCTCAGCACCTCACTCTACCGCAAGCCCACGGACAACCTCACGATGCTCCACTTTTCCAGCTTCCACCCTAACCACGTCAAAGAGGCCATCCCCTATGGACAGGCCCTGCGAATACACAGGGTCTGCTCAGACGAGGAGGAACGCGATGGACACCTACAGACGCTGAAAGATGCCCTAGTAAGAACGGGATATGACGCTCGACTCATCGATCGACAGTTCCGACGGGCCACAGCAAAAAATCGCATAGACCTCCTCAGGAGACTAACACGGGATGCAACCAACAGAGTACCCTTTGTCGTCCAGTACTTCCCCGGAGCGGAGAAACTACGCCATGTTCTCCGCAGCCTTCAACATGTCATCAATGAGGACAAACACCTCGCTATGGCCATCCCCACACCTCCACTACTCGCCTTTAAACAGCCACCCAACCTCAAACAGACCATCGTTCGCAGCAAATTACCCAGCTTTCAGGAGAACAGCGTCCACGACACCACACAACCCTGCTACGGTAACCTCTGCAAGACATGCCAGATCATCGACACAGATACCACCATCACACGAGAGGACACCACCCACCAGGTGCATGGTTCATACTCCTGTGACTCGGCCAACGTTGTCTACCTCATACGTTGCAGGAAAGGATGCCCCAGAGCATGGTACATTGGCGAGACCATGCAGACGCTGCGACAACAGATGAACGGACACCGCGCAACAATCGCCAAACAGGAGGGTTCCCTCCCAGTCGGGGAACACTTCAGCAGTCATGGACATTCATCCACCGACCTTCGGGTAAGCGTACTCCAAGGCGGCCTTCGAGACACACGACAACGCAAAATCGTCGAGCAGAAATTGATAGCCAAGTTCCGCACCCATGAGGACGGCCTCAACCGGGATCTTGGGTGCATGTCACGCTACACGTTACCCCACCAGCGAACAAATGTTATCTGTTTTTAATATAACAGGTCAGTTGCTGTCTTTTCTATGTTTCTACCTCTCTATCTCTGTTTTTTTTTGTTTGTTGGGTTTTTTTTGGTGATTTGTATATTCTGTGAGACCTGGCAGGTAACACCTGTCTGTCTGCACACTGATTACCTTGGCAACAGGCAGTTGAAAAAACTGTCTGTACTCACCAAGCATTGTTCTGTGAATTATAAATGCGATTTCATTTTCACATCGTTCACCTGACGAAGGAGGAAGCCTCCGAAAGCTTGTGAATTTAAAATAAAATTGCTGGACTATAACTTGGTGTTGTAAAATTGTTTACAATTTAAAATTGTACCATTTAGTTGATATTGCCTCTCCTCATTCTTCCTACCAAAATACATCACTTCACACTTCTCTGCATTAAATTTCACCTGCCATGTGTCTGCCCATTTCACCAGTCTGTCTATGTTAGCCTGAGGTCTGTTACTATCCTCCATATTGTTTACCACATTTCCGAGTTTCGTGTCATCTGCAAGCTTTGAAATTATACCCTCTATACCCAAATCCAGGTCATTAATATATATCATAAAGAGCAGTGGCCCTAATACTGACCCCTGGGGAACACCACTGTATACTTCCCTCCAGTCTGAAAAATAACCGGTCACCATTACTCTCCGCTTTCTGTCCCCTAGCCTATCCATGCTGCCACTGTCCCTTTAATCCCACGGGCTTTAATTTTGCTAACAAGTCTATTATGTGGTATTTTATCAAATGCCTTTGGAAAGTCCATATACACAACATCAACCGCACTACCCTCATCAACCCTCTCAGTTACTTCATTAAAGAACTCAACCATGTTCGTCAAACATGATTTTCCTTTAACAAATCTGTGCTGACTTATATTTATTAGCCCACACTTTTCCAAGTGCCAAATAATTAATGTCACTAAACGTTTCCCCCGCCACCGACATTAGGCTGACTGCGCTGTCATTGCCGAGTGTATCCCTCTCCCCCTTTTTTGAACAGGGGTGTAACATTTGCAATCCTCCAGTCCTCTGTCACCGTCCCCATATCTAAGGAGGATTGGAAGATTGTGGCCAGAGCCTCCGCAATTTCCACCCTTACTTCCCTCAGTAACCGAGGATGTATCTCAACTGGACTGGGTGACTTTTCAACTTTTTGAGTACTGTAAATCCTTTACATACCTCCTCTTCACCTATTTAATATCGCTAACTCATCCTTTACTGCTACAATGACAGCATCCTCTTCTCCGGTGAAGATGAATGCAAAGTATTCATTTACTACCTCAGCCATGTCCTCTGCCTCCACAAGGTCTCCTTTTTTTTGTCCCACATTTCCTTTGACTACTTATATGTTTGTAAAAGACTTTTGGGTTCCCTTTTATGTTAGCCACTAATCTAGTCTCACACTCTCTCTTTGCCCCTCTTATTCCCTTTTTTAGATCTCCTCTGTACTTTCTGTATTTAGCCTGGTTCTATATTGCATTATGAACCTTACATTTGTCAGAAGCCTCCTTTATCTGTTTCATTTTAATCTCTATATCTTTAGTCATCCAGGGGGCTCTAGCTTTGGACGCCCTTCCTTTCCCCCCTCGTGGGAACGTGTCTACTCTGTACCCGAACCATCTCCTTCTTGAAAGACCTCCCATTGTTCAATTACTGTTTTGCCGACCAATTTTTGATTCCAATCCATCAGAGCAAGATCCCTTTTTAACTCACTGAAATTAGCCCTCCTCCAGTTATGTATTTTCACCTTCGATTGTTCTTTGTCCTTTTCCACAACTATTCTAAACCTAATGATATTATGATCACTGTTCCCCAAATGCTCCCCCACTGAAACATGCCCCACTTCATTCCCCAGAACTAGATCCAGCACTGCTTCCTTCCTCATTGGGCTGGAAACACACTGGTTGAGAAAGTTCTCTTGTACACATTTCAGGAATTCCTCCCTCTCTTTGCCCTTTACACTGTTACTGTTCCAGTCTATATAGAGCAAAAGATCGCATAGACCTCCTCAGGAGACTAACACGGGACGCAACCAACAGAGTACCCTTTGTCGTCCAGTACTTCCCCGGAGCGGAGAAACTACGCCATGTTCTCCGCAGCCTTCAACATGTCATCAATGACGACGAACACCTCGCTATGGCCATCCCCACACCTCCACTACTCGCCTTTAAACAGCCACCCAACCTCAAACAGACCATCGTTCGCAGCAAATTACCTAGCTTTCAAGAGAACAGCGTCCACGACACCACACAACCCTGCCACGGTAACCTCTGCAAGACATGCCAGATCATCGACACAGATACCACCATCACACAAGAGGACACCACCCACCAGGTGCATGGTTCATACTCCTGTGACTCGGCCAACGTTGTCTACCTCATACGTTGCAGGAAAGGATGCCCCAGAGCATGGTACATTGGCGAGACCATGCAGACGCTGCGACAACGGATGAACGGACACCGCGCAACAATCGCCAGACAGGAGGGTTCCCTCCCAGTCGGGGAACACTTCAGCAGTCATGGACATTCATCCACCGACCTTCGGGTAAGCGTACTCCAAGGCGGCCTTCGAGACACACGACAACGCAAAATCGTCAAGCAGAAATTGATAGCCAAGTTCCGCACCCATGAGGACGGCCTCAACCGGGATCTTGGGTTCATGTCACGCTACACGTTACCCCACCAGCGAACAAATGTTATCTGTTTTTAATATAACGGGTCAGTTGCTGTCTTTTCTATGTTTCTACCTCTCTATCTCTGTTTTTTTTTGTTTGTTGTTTTTTTTTTGGTGATTTGTATATTCTGAGACCTTGCAGGTAACACCTGTCTGTCTGCACACTGATTGCCTTGGCAACGGGCAGTTGAAAAAACTGTCTGTAATCACCAAGCATTGTTCTGTGAATTATAAATGCGATTTCATTTCGAGGATTTCATTTCGTTCACCTGAGGAAGGAGGAAGCCTCCGAAAGCTTGTGAATTTAAAATAAAATTGCTGGACTATAACTTGGTGTTGTAAAATTGTTTACAATTATATAGAGATAAGTGAAGCCCCCCTCCCACTATCACTACTCTATAGTTCTTGCGTCTTTCTGTAATTTGCTCCTCTATCTCCTTCCCACTATTTGGTGGCCTGTAGCATACACCCAGTAGCGTAATAGAGGTTAACCAACTGCCCTGATTATAAACAAAGAGAGGCGACATAGATCAGATCATTCATCTCATTTGTTTGTGGGATCTTGCTGTGTGCAAATTAGCTACAGCGTTTGCCTGCAACAGTAGCTACACTTCAAAAGTAATCTGTTGGCTGTAAAGTGCTCTCAGAAGTCCTGAGGCACTGTCGTCTGAGTCAGAAGCTTATGGATTCAAGCCCCACTCCAGAGATTTGAGCACAAAATCTAGGCTGACACTCCAGTGCCGTACTGAGGCAGTACTGGTGCCGTCTTTCGGATGAGACATTAAACCGAGGCCCGCCTGCCCTCTCAGGTGGTGTAAAAGATCCCACGGTGCTATCAGTAAAAAGCAGGGGAGTTCTCCCCAATGTCCTGGACAATATTTAACCCTCAAACACCAACTAAAAAGATAATCTGGTCATGATCACATTGCTGTGGGACTTTCCGGTGCGCAAATTGGCCGCCACATTTCCTACATTACAACAGTGACGACACTTCAAAAAGGTATTTCATTGGCTTTGGGATGTCCTGAGGCTGTGAAAAGTGCTATCGAAATCAACGTTCCTTCTTCATATAAATCAAAGTTTCTCCCTTACAGCATTGTAATTCACCCCAATTTCCCTCACCATACAAATGAATGAAATTACGACCAGTCACAGTGGAGTTGCAAGCGTGAGCTCCCTCCTCCCACTGCGTAACCCATTAAACCCCATGGCTGATCCCATCCTTTTCCGCACTCAATATCCACACACGAGGAACCACCCAGCAGAGGTCACGGGATAGTGACCAGGATTGAAAATCCCGGAATGATTCTTCCCCCTCCCCAACCCAGGGGCACCAAGGCTGATGTCAGTGTCTCAACAATTGAGAGACTCAACCGAAGGCCGGCAACGAGCACACCAGTTCGTCCATTAATCCAGCCGGCCGCAGAGGAGAGTCGCAACTAACCTGTGCGTGTCCAGTTCAGAGAGAGAGAGCTGCAAATCTCACCATCGAGGCCCTTCGAGTCGAAGGCACCAGACGCAGGTACTGTCAGTTGAATCTCAACTGCACTTTTTAAAATGTCCTCCGCCCCCCTACCCCGAGCTGTGCACCCTGACTCCAGGGTAGAGGCACTGCATCGTGCGGTAATGAGCCGCACAGATTGGGAAGATCGGAACCCCAGTTACCTCAGTCAGGGCAGAGGGTGTGCACGGGGACCCTAGCGAGAACAGTCATCATGTCCACGGTCGCTAGCCAGCATCTCCCGCTGGAGGTTGCCCCATATGCAATGCACCCCACAGCCAAATATCCTGCCTCTTATCCAGCTGTCCTGATATACCTGAAAGTCTTGTCTGGGTTTACTTTCCCTATCCCATTAATTGCCTTTTATAAGGTGGCCTCAGGCATCCTTTTCAAAGCTCGGGAAATATGACATGGCTCATAGCTTCCCCACAGCTCAATGTAACTGTTGTAAATAAGCTTTACAAGGATGCATCACAGGCCACGCCGGGGTGGGGTGGGGCGGAGCCCAGCCACTCGGACCGCGGGCCACGCCGGGGGGCCCAGTCAGGCTGACTAGAACATTGGGTCCAAGTAAAAGCAAAGCTTGTACATACAGCTTCACCACTTACCCCACTGCTACATGTTCTTCGTTATGGGGCGAGCAGGACAGGCAGAAAATGTTTCTGGGCTCTGGGAAGAAGTGGTGAGTATCATTTCTGTTATGCCACCAACAGATCACAACTCCCTTCTCATCTCCCGACACCACCAGCTCCTTCTTCAGGGGAGACCAATGCAGAGCGGTGATTGTACTCTGCAACAAACAAAATATCAGCGTTAATAATAGAGCTGGGAGTGGAAAGAGAGTCCAATATAACATAAGAAATAGGAGCAGGAGTAGGCCATACGGTCCCTCGAGCCTGCTCCGCCACTCAATAAGATCATGGCTGATCTTCGACCTCAACTACACTTTCCCGCCCGATTCCCCTAGAGTCCAAAAATCTATCGATCTCAGCCTTGAATACACTCAACGACTCAGCAACCACAGCCCTCTGGGGTAGAGAACTCCAAGGATTCACAACACACTGAGTGAAGAAATTGCTCCTCATCTCAGTCTTAAACGGCCGACCCCTTATCCTGCGACCATGCCCTCCAATTCTAGGGGGCACATGAGCAGGGGAGTTCTCCCCGGTGTCCTGGCTAATATTTATCCCTCAACCAACATCATTAAAACAGATTATCTGGTCATTATCACATTGCTGTTTGTGGGATCTTTCTGTGCGCAAATTGGCTGCCGCGTTTCCTACATTACAACGGTGACTGAACTTCAAAAGTACTTCACTGGCTGTAAAGCGCTTTGGGACGTCCTGAAAGGCGCTATATAAACGCAAGTCTTTCTTTTTCCCCCCCTCTACACTGGGGACACCAAACGCAGATTGGGTGGTCACTCTGCTGGACATCTCCGTTCAGTCCGCAAGCGTGACCGAGCTTCCAGTCGTTTGCCGCTTTAATTCTCCGTCCCGCTCTCGCACTGACCTCGGCCTCCTCTACTGTTCCAATGAAGCTCAACGCCAGCCTAATGAACAGCAAGCAGCTCAACTTTCTACCAGGCACTTTACAGCCTTAACGCAGAGACTTTAAGAACTTCAGACCTTAACCACCTCTCTCATTTTCTCTCGGACAGCAGGTGCTGGTAACGGAGGACGGCTGCACCAGAGCCATTGGGAGGTGGAGGAGGTGCGGGGCGGAGACCCCCAATCGGTGCACCCCTGGGGGTCTACTCACCTTTCTCCGCCACGTTCCCGGGCCACGGGAGATTTCTCCTCTTTGCCAGGTTCTCCATGCTTCCCTCCTCCTCTGCTATTCTGCTGTAACCATTTACACCTCCTCTGGACCCATCTTTTGTTTCTCCACTTGTCCCATTATCACCTCCTTTATCCTTGCACCATCATCCCTTTCTTCGTTTTAAATTGCTCCTGCCCTCAATTAGTCCCACTCCCCCCTTCTCTTTCCCCTTGGCTCCGCAAATTTTATCTTTTCCAAGCATTTATCCAAATCCCTTTTGAAAGTTATTATTGAATCTGCTTCCACCGCCCTTTCAGGCAGCGCATTCCAGATCATAACAACTCGCTGCTTTAAAAAAAATTCTCCCCATCTCCCCCTCTGGTTCTTTTGCTTCTCCTGCCCTCCACCCGATCACAAATATGAGCAACTGAATTCTAGTTGCTCATATTTGTGGCTCAGCGGGGAGCACACTCTCACCTCTGAGTCAGAAGGGTGTGGGTTCAGGTCCCATTCCAGAGACTTAGAGCACTAAATCCAGGCTAAGAGAGCGCTGCACTGTCGGAGGTTCCATCTTTCAGATGAGAAGTTAAACTAAGACCCCGTCTACCCTCTCGGGCGGACGTAAAAGGTTGCGTGGCACTATTTCGAAGAAGAGCAGGGGAGATTGCCCTGGTGCGCTGGCCAATTTTTATCAATCAACCAACCAACCAACCAACATCACTAAAAAAAAACAGATCATCTGGTCATTTATCTCACTGCTATCTGTGGGATCTTGCGGTGCAAAAATTGGCTGCCACGTTTCCTACATTGCGACAGTTGGCTGTAAGGCGCTGTGTAAATGCGAGTTCTTTCTTTTTCTTTAGTTCAAAACGGAGGCCATTCTGCAATAATAAACCAATCGTAACCTCTTTCAGGCCCCGATAGACCGACTTACCTGGTGAGCTGTGTGTTCCTTGAGCACAGTTTTGGACTGTATGTCCCAGACTTTGACGGTGCCATCGTCAGACGTACTGGCACAGGTATCTGCCAGACCTGGGTGGTGACAAAAGGTGAATCCAGTGACCCTTTCAGTGTGACCCGCCAGCTCTCCTGGGATGATAAAAGAACAGCACGCGCTGGTTAAACTCAGTGATATTACCGCACAGCAATTTAACGAGGCATCTAAACCTCCAGGACAATCTTTCCTCTCTCTCTCTCTCTCTCTCTCTCTCACACACACTCCCTCCCAGTGAGTTAGAAATCAGGAGAAGGTTGCAAAATGGTGATTAAAAAAAGAACAAGCCATCATCCCGTTTGACCCATTTATCTATCAATGGAATCGTAAATTTTCCCAACACAAAAGGAGGCCGTTCGGTCCTTCCAGCCCGTGCCGGCTCTCTGAGCTATTTGCTCAGTCCCCCGGCCCCTTTTAAGATTTTTCATCTTCAAATATTTATCCATTTTCCTTTTAAAAGCCATTATGGATTCTGCCTCCACCACTGTTTTTGGTCAGGCATTCCTTGTCCCAACGAGTTTAAGAAACTCCTCCCTTTGTTCTGATGATCTTACATTAAAACCCACCAGTTACCAACTTCACCGGCCAGTGGAAATAGTTTTAACCTGCCCATCTTGTTAAAAGACAATCATACTTTTGAGCATTTCTATCGGATGCCCTCTTAACCGCCTCTGTTCTGGTGAAAACACCAACAGACGCAGAAATCCTGGCCGATTGGAGCCCCCCGCCCCCATCCCTAACCCAGACGGCACTGAGGCCAACTTCAGCACCAACGCGACTGTGACGACCTAACTCGGCACAGACCGGGAACGGAAACAGTGGATTTTCCTGCCCGCGTGGGGGGCTCGATACCACAGGGAATTCACCAACCGATTCCCCCACGGCCGAGGCCCCGTCTGCCCTCTCGGGGCGGACGCACATGATCCCCTGCCGCTATTGGAAGAAGAGCCGGGGAAGATCTCCCCGGGTGTCCCGACTGATACTTATCCCTCAACCGACATCAGCAAACGAAGACACGTTAACCGGTCGCCTGTCTGTCAGCCTGGTCCCTGAGTCAAACAGCTCGCGGGTTCGAGTCCCACTTCCAGAGGTTTGAGCACGTAATCCAGGCTGGCACTCCCCAGCGCCCAGTACCGAGGGAGTGCTGCACTGCCGGAGGGTCAGTACCGAGGGAGTGCTGCACTGCCGGAGGGTCAGTACCGAGGGAGTGCTGCACTGCCGGAGGGTCAGTACCGAGGGAGTGCTGCACTGCCGGAGGGTCAGTACCGAGGGAGTGCTGCACTGCCGGAGGGTCAGTACCGAGGGAGTGCTGCACTGCCGGAGGGTCAGTACCGAGGGAGTGCTGCACTGCCGGAGGGTCAGTACCGAGGGAGTGCTGCACTGCCGGAGGGTCAGTACCGAGGGAGTGCTGCACTGCCGGAGGGTCAGTACCGAGGGAGTGCTGCACTGCCGGAGGGTCAGTACCGAGGGAGTGCTGCACTGCCGGAGGGTCAGTACCGAGGGAGTGCTGCACTGCCGGAGGGTCAGTACCGAGGGAGTGCTGCACTGCCGGAGGGTCAGTACCGAGGGAGTGCTGCACTGCCGGAGGGTCAGTACCGAGGGAGTGCTGCACTGCCGGAGGGTCAGTACCGAGGGAGTGCTGCACTGCCGGAGGGTCAGTACCGAGGGAGTGCTGCACTGCCGGAGGGTCAGTACCGAGGGAGTGCTGCACTGCCGGAGGGTCAGTACCGAGGGAGTGCTGCACTGCCGGAGGGTCAGTACCGAGGGAGTGCTGCACTGCCGGAGGGTCAGTACCGAGGGAGTGCTGCACTGCCGGAGGTGCCGCCTTGCGGACGAGAAGTCTGCCCTAAAAGACCCCAGGGCCGTTATTCAAAGAGCGGGGTGGGGTGGGATGGATTGGGGGGGGGGGGGTATGGGGTGGGATGGATTGGGGGGGGGGTATGGGGTGGGATGGATTGGGGGGGGGGTATGGGGTGGGATGGATTGGGGGGGGGTATGGGGCGGGATGGATTGGGGGGGGGGGGTATGGGGTGGGATGGATTGGGGGGGGGGGTATGGGGTGGGATGGATTGGGGGGGGGGTATGGGGTGGGATGGATTGGGGGGGGGGTATGGGGTGGGATGGATTGGGGGGGGGCTATGGGGTGGGATGGATTGGGGGGGGGGGGTATGGGGTGGGATGGATTGGGGGGGGGGTATGGGGTGGGATGGATTGGGGGGGGGGGGTATGGGGTGGGATGGATAGGGGGGGGTATGGGGTGGGATGGATTGGGGGGGGGGGTATGGGGTGGGATGGATTGGGGGGGGGGGTATGGGGTGGGATGGATTGGGGGGGGGGGTATGGGGTGGGATGGATTGGGGGGGGGTATGGGGTGGGATGGATTGGGGGGGGGGGTATGGGGTGGGATGGATTGGGGGGGGGGGTATGGGGTGGGATGGATTGGGGGGGGGGGGGGGTATGGGGTGGGATGGATAGGGGGGGGTATGGGGTGGGATGGATTGGGGGGGGGGGTATGGGGTGGGATGGATTGGGGGGGGGGGGGGGTATGGGGTGGGATGGATGGGGGGGGGGGTATGGGGTGGGATGGATTGGGGGGGGGGGTATGGGGTGGGATGGATGGGGGGGGGGTATGGGGTGGGATGGATTGGGGGGGGGGTATGGGGTGGGATGGATTGGGGGGGGGGGTATGGGGTGGGATGGATAGGGGGGGATGGGATAGGAGGGTATGGGATAGGGGATGGGGGGAATTCTCCCGGTGTCCTGGGCCAATATTTACCCGTCAAACAACATCGCCTCGAACAAAAAAAAAACCCCAATCAGGCTTGGTGGGATCTTGCTGTGCGCAAATTTGCGTTTCCTGACATTACAACTTCAAACAAAAACAGCGTTGAATTGGCTGTGGATCCCGAGGATGAGCAAGGCGCTATATAAATGCAATTTTCCCTGTGGGGGGGGGGGGGGGTTTATACCGAGGATCAGCGGCTGGCTCGGGGTGATCTCCAGCAGGAAGATGCTGTTCTTGGCTCCGAGGCCGAGGACCCCCCTCGGGCTGGTGTCGCTGCACCGGGTGCAGTACCAGTTGGGGGAGGGAGTCAGCACTCTGCCCGGCATCCCTGGGGGCGGGCGGGCCGGAGGGCCGTCGGTCGGTGACTCCTAGTCCCGGGCTCCCGGGCCTCTCGCTGCCCGCACGCCGGGCCGGGCCTCTCTGTTGTCCCCGCCTCTCGGGCTCCACGCCTACTCCTAGTCCCGGGCTCCCGGGCCTCTCGCTGCCCGCACGCCGGGCCGGGCCTCTCTGTTGTCCCCGCCTCTCGGGCTCCACGCCGCCCCGCTCTCTCTCGGGCTCCACTCGGCCTCGGTCTCCCTGGATACCCCCGGCCCCGGCCTTGCTTCCCCAGCGGTGTCTCTCTATCTCCGGCCCCGGGTCTCTCTCTCTGCTCCACGGGCTCTCAGATTTCCCCCCTCGTGTAACTCGATCCTGGGCCCTCCCACTCGCCCTGCGTGCGGCTCTCCCGCCCCGCCCCGCTTCTTCCTCTTTATAGACCGGCCCATTCCCCCCCCCCCCCCGCTCCCCCCCGCCACGGCATCAGCACCCCCCCCATTACCCCACCCCGCCATCACACCCCCCAATTACACCCCTCCCCCCCACATCACCCCCCATAACCCCCCTCCCCCCGCATCACCCCCCCACCACACCCATCACCCCCCCCATTACCCCGCTCCCCGTGCATCAACCCCCCATACCCCCATCACACCCCCCAATTACCCCCCTCCCCCCGCATCACCCCCCAATTACCCCATCCCCATCACACCCCTCCTTCCCCGCTTCACCACCCCCCATCACACGACACCCCCATCGCCGCCCCACATCATCCCCGCATCACCCCCCATCTATTAATCTCCCCCCCCCCCATCTATCTATTAATCTCACCCCCATCTATCTATTAATCTCACCCCCCATCTATCTATTAATCCTCACCCCCCCCATCTATCTATTAATCTCACCCCCCATCTATCTATTAATCTCTCCCCCCATCTATCTATTAATCTCTCCCCCCATCTATCTATTAATCTCTTCCCCCCCCATCTATCTATTAATCTCTTCCCCCCATCTATCTATTAATCTACCCCCCCCATCTATCTATTAATCTCTCCCCCCATCTATCTATTAATCTCTCCCCCCATCTATCTATTAATCTACCCCCCCATCTATCTATTAATCTCTCCCTCCATCTATCTATTAATCTCTCCCCCCCATCTATCTATTAATCTACCCCCCCCCCATCTATCTATTAATCTCCCCCCATCTATCTATTAATCTCCCCCCCCCCATCTATCTATTAATCTCACCCCCCCATCTATCTATTAATCTCTCCCCCCATCTATCTATTAATCTCTCCCCCCATCTATCTACTAATCTCTCCCCCCATCTATCTATTAATCTACCCCCCCCCATCTATCTATTAATCTCTCCCCCCCATCTATCTATTAATCTCTCCCCCCATCTATCTATTAATCTCTCCCCCCATCTATCTATTAATCTACCCCCCCCATCTATCTATTAATCTCTCCCTCCATCTATCTATTAATCTCTCCCCCCATCTATCTATTAATCTCCCCCACTATCTATTAATCTCTCCCCCCATCTATCTATTAATCTACCCCCCCATCTATCTATTAATCTCTCCCTCCATCTATCTATTAATCTCTCCCCCCCCATCTATCTATTAATCTCTCCCCCCCCCATCTATCTATTAATCTCTCCCCTCATCTATCTATTAATCTACCCCCCCCCATCTATCTATTAATCTCCCCCCCCATCTATCTATTAATCTCTCCCCCCATCTATCTATTAATCTACCCCCCCCCATCTATCTATTAATCTCTCCCCCCATCTATCTATTAATCTACCCCCCCCATCTATCTATTAATCTCTCCCTCCATCTATCTATTAATCTCCCCCCCCATCTATCTATTAATCTACCCCCCCCCCATCTATCTATTAATCTCCCCCCCATCTATCTATTAATCTCCCCCCCCATCTATCTATTAATCTACCCCCCCATCTATCTATTAATCTCCCCCCCATCTATCTATTAATCTCTCCCCCCATCTATCTATTAATCTACCCCCCCCCATCTATCTATTAATCTCCCCCCCATCTATCTATTAATCTCCCCCCCCATCTATCTATTAATCTCTCCCCCCATCTATCTATTAATCTACCCCCCCCCATCTATCTATTAATCTCCCCCCCATCTATCTATTAATCTCCCCCCCCATCTATCTATTAATCTCCCCCCCCATCTATCTATTAATCTCTCCCCCCATCTATCTATTAATCTCTCCCCCCCATCTATCTATTAATCTACCCCCCCCATCTATCTATTAATCTCCCCCCCCATCTATCTATTAATCTCTCCCCCCATCTATCTATTAATCTCCTCCCCCCATCTATCTATTAATCTCTCCCCCCATCTATCTATTAATCTCTCCCCCCATCTATCTATTAATCTCTCCCCCCATCTATCTATTAATCTACCCCCCCATCTATCTATTAATCTCTCCCCCCATCTATCTATTAATCTCCCCCCCATCTATCTATTAATCTCTCCCCCCATCTATCTATTAATCTCTCCCTCCATCTATCTATTAATCTACCCCCCCCATCTATCTATTAATCTCTCCCCCCATCTATCTATTAATCTCCCCCCCATCTATCTATTAATCTACCCCCCCCCATCTATCTATTAATCTCTCCCCCCATCTATCTATTAATCTCTCCCCCCATCTATCTATTAATCTCTCCCTCCATCTATCTATTAATCTCCCCCCCCATCTATCTATTAATCTCCCCCCCCCATCTATCTATTAATCTCTCCCCCCATCTATCTATTAATCTCTCCCCCCATCTATCTATTAATCTCTCCCCCCATCTATCTATTAATCTCACCCCCCATCTATCTATTAATCTCTCCCCCCATCTATCTATTAATCTCCCCCCCATCTATCTATTAATCTCTCCCCCCCATCTATCTATTAATCTCCCCCCCCCATCTATCTATTAATCTCTCCCCCCCATCTATCTATTAATCTCTCCCCCCATCTATCTATTAATCTCACCCCCCATCTATCTATTAATCTCTCCCCCCATCTATCTATTAATCTCTCCCCCCATCTATCTATTAATCTCCCCCCCCATCTATCTATTAATCTACCCCCCCCCATCTATCTATTAATCTCTCCCCCCATCTATCTATTAATCTACCCCCCCCCATCTATCTATTAATCTCTCCCCCCATCTATCTATTAATCTCTCACCCCATCTATCTATTAATCTACCCCCCATCTATCTATTAATCTCTCCCCCCATCTATCTATTAATCTCTCCCTCCATCTATCTATTAATCTCTCCCCCCATCTATCTATTAATCTCTCCCCCCATCTATCTATTAATCTACCCCCCCCCATCTATCTATTAATCTCTCCCCCCATCTATCTATTAATCTCCCCCCCCCATCTATCTATTAATCTCTCCCCCCATCTATCTATTAATCTCTCCCTCCATCTATCTATTAATCTCTCCCCCCATCTATCTATTAATCTCTCCCCCCATCTATCTATTAATCTCTCCCTCCATCTATCTATTAATCTCCCCCCCATCTATCTATTAATCTACCCCCCCCCATCTATCTATTAATCTCTCCCTCCATCTATCTATTAATCTCCCCCCCATCTATCTATTAATCTCCCCCCCCATCTATCTATTAATCTCCCCCCCATCTATCTATTAATCTCCCCCCCATCTATCTATTAATCTCTCCCCCCATTCTATCTATTAATCTACCCCCCCATCTATCTATTAATCTCTCCCCTCCATCTATCTATTAATCTCCCCCCCATCTATCTATTAATCTACCCCCCCCCATCTATCTATTAATCTCCCCCCCCATCTATCTATTAATCTCTCCCCCCATCTATCTATTAATCTACCCCCCCCATCTATCTATTAATCTCCCCCCCATCTATCTATTAATCTCTCCCCCCATCTATCTATTAATCTTATCCCCCCCCATCTATCTATTATCTCCCCCCCATCTATCTATTAATCTCCCCCCCCCCCATCTATCTATTAATCTCTCCCCCCATCTATCTATTAATCTCACCCCCCATCTATCTATTAATCTCACCCCCCCATCTATCTATTAATCTCCCCCCCATCTATCTATTAATCTCTCCCCCATCTATCTATTAATCTCCCCCCCCATCTATCTATTAATCTCCCCCCCATCTATCTATTAATCTCACCCCCCATCTATCTATTAATCTCTCCCCCCATCTATCTATTAATCTACCCCCCCATCTATCTATTAATCTACCCCCCCATCTATCTATTAATCTCACCCCCATCTATCTATTAATCTCTCCCCCCATCTATCTATTATCTCACCCCCATCTATCTATTAATCTCTCCCCCCATCTATCTATTATCTCTCCCCCATCTATCTATTAATCTATCCCCCCCATCTATCTATTAATCTCCCCCCCATCTATCTATTAATCTCTCCCCCATCTATCTATTAATCTACCCCCCCATCTATCTATTAATCTACCCCCCATCTATCTATTAATCTCCCCCCCCATCTATCTATTAATCTCACCCCCCATCTATCTATTAATCTCTCCCCCCATCTATCTATTAATCTCTCCCCCCCATCTATCTATTAATCTCCCCCCATCTATCTATTATCTCACCCCCCATCTATCTATTAATCTCTCCCCCCATCTATCTATTAATCTCCCCCCCATCTATCTATTAATCTCTCCCCCATCTATCTATTAATCTCACCCCCCATCTATCTATTAATCTCCCCCCCATCTATCTATTAATCTCCCCCCCATCTATCTATTAATCTCTCCCCCATCTATCTATTAATCTCACCCCCCATCTATCTATTAATCTCTCCCCCATCTATCTATTAATCTCTACCCCATCTATCTATTAATCTCTCCCCCATCTATCTATTAATCTCCCCCCATCTATCTATTAATCTCCCCCCCATCTATCTATTAATCTCTCCCCCATCTATCTATTAATCTCACCCCCCATCTATCTATTAATCTCTCCCCCATCTATCTATTAATCTCCCCCCCATCTATCTATTAATCTCTCCCCATCTATCTATTAATCTCTCCCCCCATCTATCTATTAATCTCTCCCCCCATCTATCTATTAATCTCCCCATCTATCTATTATCTACCCCCCCATCTATCTATTAATCTCTCCCCCATCTATCTATTAATCTCTCCCCCCATCTATCTATTAATCTCTCCCCATCTATCTATTAATCTCCCCCCATCTATCTATTAATCTCTCCCCCATCTATCTATTAATCTCCCCCCATCTATCTATTAATCTACCCCCCCATCTATCTATTAATCTCCCCCCCATCTATCTATTAATCTCTCCCCCATCTATCTATTAATCTCCCCCCCCATCTATCTATTAATCTCACCCCCCATCTATCTATTAATCTCTCCCCCATCTATCTATTAATCTCCCCCCCATCTATCTATTAATCTCTCCCCCATCTATCTATTAATCTCCCCCCCCTCTATCTACTTAATCTCACCCCCCATCTATCTATTAATCTCCCCCCCCATCTATCTATTAATCTCACCCCCCATCTATCTATTAATCTCACCCCCATCTATCTATTAATCTCACCCCCATCTATCTATTAATCTCCCCCCCCATCTATCTATTAATCTCACCCCCCCATCTATCTATTAATCTCTCCCCCATCTATCTATTAATCTCCCCCCCATCTATCTATTAATCTCACCCCCATCTATCTATTAATCTACCCCCCCCCCATCTATCTATTAATCTCCCCCATCCCTTATCTCCCCCCCCATCTATTATTCATCTCTCCCCCGATCTATCTATTAATCTACCCCCCCCATCTATCTATTAATCTCCCCCATCTATCTATTAATCTCTCCCCCCCCATCTATCTATTAATCTCTCCCCCCATCTATCTATTAATCTCCCCCCCATCTATCTATTAATCTCTCCCCCCATCTATCTATTAATCTCCCCCCCCATCTATCTATTAATCTCCCCCCCCCATCTACCTATTAATCTCCCCCCCCATCTATTTATTCATCTCTCCCCGATCTATCTATTAATCTACCCCCCCCATCTATCTATTAATCTCCCCCCATCTATCTATTAATCTCTCCCCCATCTATCTATTAATCTCTCCCCTCATCTATCTATTAATCTACCCCCCCCCCATCTATCTATTAATCTCTCCCCCCCATCTATCTATTAATCTCTCCCCCATCTATCTATTAATCTCCCCCCCCATCTATCTATTAATCTCTCCCCTCATCTATCTATTAATCTACCCCCCCCCATCTATCTATTAATCTCTCCCCCCCCATCTATCTATTAATCTACCCCCCCCATCTATCTATTAATCTCTCCCCCCATCTATCTATTAATCTCTCCCCCATCTATCTATTAATCTCCCCCCCCCATCTATCTATTAATCTCCCCCCCCATCTATCTATTAATCTCCCCCCCCATCTATCTATTAATCTCTCCCCCATCTATCTATTAATCTCCCCCCCCCCATCTATCTATTAATCTACCCCCCCATCTATCTATTAATCTCTCCCCCCATCTATCTATTAATCTCTCCCCCATCTATCTATTAATCTCCCCCCCCCATCTATCTATTAATCTCCCCCCCCATCTATCTATTAATCTCCCCCCCCATCTATCTATTAATCTCCCCCCCCATCTATCTATTAATCTCCCCCCCATCTATCTATTAATCTCCCCCCCATCTATCTATTAATCTCTCCCCCATCTATCTATTAATCTCTCCCCCCATCTATCTATTAATCTCCCCCCCCCATCTATCTTATTAATCTCCCCCCCCCATCTATCTATTAATCTCCCCCCACTATCTATAATCCCCCCCATCTATCTATTAATCTCCCCCCCATCTATCTATTAATCTCCCCCCCCATCTATCTATTAATCTCCCCCCCCATCTATCTATTAATCTCCCCCATCTATCTATTAATCTCACCCCCCATCTATCTATTAATCTCCCCCCCCATCTATCTATTAATCTCCCCCCCCATCTATCTATTAATCTCTCCCCCATCTATCTATTAATCCTCCCCCCATCTATCTTATTAATCTCCCCCCCCATCTATCTTATTAATCTCCCCCCCCCCATCTATCTTATTAATCTCCCCCCATCTATCTATTAATCTCCCCCCCCATCTATCTTTAATCTCCCCCCCATCTATCTATTAATCTCTCCCCCATCTATCTATTAATCTCTCCCCCCATCTATCTATTAATCTCTCCCCCCATCTATCTTATTAATCTCCCCCCCCATCTATCTTATTAATCTCCCCCCATCTATCTATTATCTCCCCCCCATCTATCTATTAATCTCCCCCCCCATCTATCTATTAATCTCTCCCCCATCTATCTTATTAATCTCCCCCCCCCCATCTATCTGTTAAACTCTCCCCTCATCTATCTATTTATCTCCCCCCCATCTATCTATTAATCTCCCCCCCATCTATCTATTAATCTCCCCCCCCCCATCTATCTGTTAAACTCTCCCCCCATCTATCTATTTATCTCCCCCCCCATCTATCTATTAATCTCCCCCCCCATCTATCTATTAATCTCTCCCCCCATCTATCTTATTAATCTCTCCCCCCATCTATCTATTAATCTCCCCCCCCCCATCTATCTGTTAAACTCTCCCCCCATCTATCTATTTATCTCCCCCCCCATCTATCTATTAATCTCCCCCCCCATCTATCTATTAATCTCTCCCCCCATCTATCTTATTAATCTCCCCCCCCATCTATCTATTAATCTCCCCCCATCTATCTATTAATCTCTCCCCCCATCTATCTATTAATCTCTCCCCCCATCTATCTATTAATCTCTCCCCCATCTATCTTATTAATCTCCCCCCCCCCATCTATCTATTAATCTCCCCCCATCTATCTTATTAATCTCCCCCCCCCATCTATCTGTTAACTCTCCCCTCATCTATCTATTTATCTCCCCCCATCTATCTATTAATCTCCCCCCCATCTATCTATTAATCTCCCCCCCCCATCTATCTATTAATCTCTCCCCCATCTATCTATTAATCTCCCCCCATCTATCTATTAATCTCCCCCCCATCTATCTATTAATCTCCCCCCATCTATCTATTAATCTCACCCCATCTATCTATTAATCTACCCCCCCATCTATCTATTAATCTCTCCCCCATCTATCTTATTAATCTCCCCCCCCATCTATCTATTAATCTCCCCCCATCTATCTATTAATCTCTCCCCCCATCTATCTATTAATCTCTCCCCCCATCTATCTATTAATCTCTCCCCCATCTATCTATTAATCTCCCCCCCCCATCTATCTATTAATCTCCCCCATCTATCTTATTAATCTCCCCCCCCCATCATCTTAAACTCTCCCCTCATCTATCTATTTATCTCCCCCCCATCTATCTATTAATCTCCCCCCCATCTATCTATTAATCTCCCCCCCCCCCATCTATCTGTTAAACTCTCCCCCCATCTATCTATTTATCTCCCCCCCATCTATCTATTAATCTCTCCCCCCATCTATCTATTAATTTCTCCCCCCATCTATCTATTAATCTCTCCCCCCATCTATCTATTAATCTCCCCCCCCATCTATCTATTAATCTCCCCCCATCTATCTATTAATCTCCCCCCCCCATCTATCTATTAATCTCTCCCCCCATCTATCTATTAATTTCTCCCCCCATCTATCTATTAATCCCCCCCCCCATCTATCTGTTAAACTCTCCCCCCATCTATCTATTAATCTCTCCCCCCATCTATCTATTAATCTCTCCCCCCATCTATCTATTAATCCCCCCCCCCATCTATCTGTTAAACTCTCCCCCCATCTATCTATTAATCTCTCCCCCCATCTATCTATTAATCTCTCCCCCATCTATCTATTAATCTCTCCCCCCATCTATCTATTAATCTCTCCCCCCATCTATCTATTAATCTCTCCCCCATCTATCTATTAATCTCTCCCCCATCTATCTATTAATCTCTCCCCCATCTATCTATTAATCTCCCCCCCCATCTATCTATTAATCTCTCCCCCATCTATCTATTAATCTCCCCCCCCCATCTATCTATTAATCTCTCCCCCCATCTATCTATTAATCTCTCCCCCATCTATCTATTAATCTCCCCCCCCCATCTATCTATTAATCTCTCCCCCATCTATCTATTAATCTCCCCCCCCCATCTATCTATTAATCTCCCCCCCCCATCTATCTATTAATCTCCCCCCCCATCTATCTATTAATCTCCCCCCCCCCATCTATCTATTAATCTCTCCCCCCATCTATCTATTAATCTCTCCCCCCATCTATCTATTAATCTCTCCCCCATCTATCTATTAATCTCTCCCCCATCTATCTATTAATCTCCCCCCCCCATCTATCTATTAATCTCCCCCCCCATCTATCTATTAATCTCTCCCCCATCTATCTATTAATCTCCCCCCCCCATCTATCTATTAATCTCCCCCCCCATCTATCTATTAATCTCTCCCCCCATCTATCTATTAATCTCTCCCCCATCTATCTATTAATCTCTCCCCCATCTATCTATTAATCTCCCCCCCCATCTATCTATTAATCTCCCCCCCCCATCTATCTATTAATCTCTCCCCCCATCTATCTATTAATCTCTCCCCCATCTATCTATTAATCTCCCCCCCCCCATCTATCTATTAATCTCACCCCCCATCTATCTATTAATCTCTCCCCCATCTATCTATTAATCTCTCCCCCATCTATCTATTAATCTCCCCCCCCCATCTATCTATTAATCTCCCCCCCCCATCTATCTATTAATCTCTCCCCCCATCTATCTATTAATCTACCCCCCCCATCTATCTATTAATCTCTCCCCCATCTATCTATTAATCTCTCCCCCCATCTATCTATTAATCTCCCCCCCCCATCTATCTATTAATCTCTCCCCCCATCTATCTATTAATCTCTCCCCCATCTATCTATTAATCTCCCCCCCCATCTATCTATTAATCTCCCCCCCCCATCTATCTATTAATCTCTCCCCCCATCTATCTATTAATCTCTCCCCCATCTATCTATTAATCTCTCCCCCCATCTATCTATTAATCTCTCCCCCATCTATCTATTAATCTCCCCCCCCCCATCTATCTATTAATCTCTCCCCCATCTATCTATTAATCTCCCCCCCCCATCTATCTATTAATCTCTCCCCCCCCCATCTATCTATTAATCTCTCCCCCCATCTATCTATTAATCTCCCCCCCCATCTATCTATTTATCTCCCCCCCATCTATCTATTAATCTCTCCCCCATCTATCTATTAATCTCTCCCCCCATCTATCTATTAATCTCTCCCCCATCTATCTATTAATCTCCCCCCCCCATCTATCTATTAATCTCTCCCCCATCTATCTATTAATCTCTCCCCCCATCTATCTATTAATCTCACCCCCCATCTATCTTATTAATCTCCCCCCCCCATCTATCTATTAATCTCTCCCCCCATCTATCTATTAATCTCTCCCCCCATCTATCTATTAATCTCCCCCCCCCATCTATCTATTAATCTCTCCCCCCATCTATCTATTAATCTCTCCCCCCATCTATCTATTTATCTCCCCCCCATCTATCTATTAATCTCTCCCCCCATCTATCTATTAATCTCCCCCCCCCATCTATCTATTAATCTCACCCCCCATCTATCTATTAATCTCACCCCCCATCTATCTATTAATCTCACCCCCCCCATCTATCTATTTATCTCCCCCCCATCTATCTATTAATCTCACCCCCCATCTATCTATTAATCTCTCCCCCATCTATCTATTAATCTCTCCCCCCATCTATCTATTAATCTCACCCCCCATCTATCTTATTAATCTCCCCCCCCATCTATCTATTAATCTCTCCCCCCATCTATCTATTAATCTCTCCCCCCATCTATCTATTAATCTCACCCCCCATCTATCTTATTAATCTCCCCCCCCCATCTATCTATTAATCTCTCCCCCCATCTATCTATTAATCTCTCCCCCATCTATCTATTTATCTCCCCCCCATCTATCTATTAATCTCTCCCCCCATCTATCTATTAATCTCCCCCCCCCATCTATCTATTAATCTCACCCCCCATCTATCTATTAATCTCTCCCCCCATCTATCTATTAATCTCTCCCCCATCTATCTATTAATCTCTCCCCCATCTATCTATTAATCTCTCCCCCCATCTATCTATTAATCTCACCCCCCATCTATCTTATTAATCTCCCCCCCCATCTATCTATTAATCTCTCCCCCCATCTATCTATTAATCTCTCCCCCCATCTATCTATTAATCTCACCCCCCATCTATCTTATTAATCTCCCCCCCCCATCTATCTATTAATCTCTCCCCCCATCTATCTATTAATCTCACCCCCCATCTATCTATTAATCTCCCCCCCCATCTATCTATTAATCTCTCCCCCCATCTATCTATTAATCTCTCCCCCATCTATCTATTAATCTCTCCCCCCATCTATCTATTAATCTCTCCCCCCATCTATCTATTAATTTCTCCCCCCATCTATCTATTAATCTCACCCCCCATCTATCTATTAATCTCTCCCCCCATCTATCTATTAATCTCTCCCCCATCTATCTATTAATCTCTCCCCCCATCTATCTATTAATCTCACCCCCCATCTATCTATTAATCTCTCCCCCATCTATCTTTTAATCTCACCCCCCCATCTATCTATTAATCTCTCCCCCCATCTATCTTTTAATCTCACCCCCCATCTATCTATTAATCTCTCCCCCCATCTATCTATTAATCTCACCCCCCCATCTATCTATTAATCTCACCCCCCCCCATCTATCTATTAATCTCTCCCCCCATCGATCTATTAATCTCCCCCCCATCTATCTATTAATCTCCCCCCCCCCATCTATCTATTAATCTCTCCCCCATCTATCTATTAATCTCTCCCCCATCTATCTATTAATCTCCCCCCCCATCTATCTATTAATCTCCCCCCCATCTATCTATTAATCTCCCCCCCCATCTATCTATTAATCTCCCCCCCATCTATCTATTAATCTCTCCCCCATCTATCTATTAATCTCTCCCCCATCTATCTTTTAATCTCTCCCCCATCTATCTATTAATCTCTCCCCCATCTATCTATTAATCTCCCCCCCCATCTATCTATTAATCTCTCCCCCATCTATCTATTAATCTCTCCCCCATCTATCTTTTAATCTCCCCCCCCCATCTATCTATTAATCTCCCCCCCCCATCTATCTATTAATCTCCCCCCCCATCTATCTATTAATCTCTCCCCCCATCTATCTATTAATCTCCCCCCATCTATCTATTAATCTCTCCCCCCATCTATCTATTAATCTCATCCCCCATCTATCTATTAATCTCACCCCCATCTATCTATTAATCTCATCCCCCATCTATCTATTAATCTCTCCCCCATCTATCTATTAATCTCTCCCCCATCTATCTATTAATCTCTCCCCCATCTATCTTTTAATCTCTCTCGCCCTGTATCTCTTCCCCACCACCATTTATCTATTAATCTCTCTCTCGCTGTACCTCTCCCCCCCACCCCATTTAATCGAGTAATCTCACTCACTCTGTTTCTCTCTCCCCCCCCCACCCTCAAACATAACACCCCTATTCAAGAAGGGAGTGAGACAGAAAGCAGGTATCCATAGACCAGTTAGCCTAACATCTGTCATTGGGAAAATGCTACAATCCATTATTAAGGAAGTAGTAGCAGGACATTTGGAGACTCATAATACAATCAAGGAGAGTCAACATGGTTTTATGAAGGGGAAATCTGACTGACTAATTTATTAGAGTTCTTTGAGGAAGTAACGGGCAGGGTGGATAAAGGGGAACCAATGGATGCAGTATATTTGGATTTCCAAAATGCATTCGATCAGGTGCCACATAAAAGATTACTGCACAAGATAAGAGCTAATGGTGGGGGTAATATACTGGCATGGATAGAGGATTGGCTAACTAACAGAAAACAAAGAGTCGGGATAAAAGGGTCATTTTCAAAATGGCAGTCTGTAACTAGTGGGGTGCCGCAGGGCTCAGTGCTGGGGCCTCAACTATTTACAATGTTTATCAATGACTTGGATGAAGGAACAGAGTGTCTTGTGGCCAAATTTGCTGATGATACAAAGATAGGTGGAAAAGCAAGTTGCGATGAGGACAAAGTATCTGCAAAGGGATATTGAAAGGTTAAGCGAATGGGCAAAAATTTGGCAGATGGAACATAATGTGGGAAAATGTGAAGTCATCCACTTTGGGAGGAAAAATGAAAAAGCAAAATATTATTTGAATGGAGAAATACTACAAAATGCTGCAGTACAGAGGGATCTGGGTGTCCTCGCACATGAAACACAAAAAGTCAACATATAGGTGCAGCAGGTAATCCGGAAGGCAAACGGAATATTGGCCTTTATTTCTAGGGGTTGGAGTACAAAAGCAGGGAAGTCATGCTACAACTGTACAGGGTGCTGGTGAGACCACACCTGGAGTACTGCGTACAGTTCTGGTTCCCTTATTTAAGGAAGGACATACTTGCATTGGAGGCAGTTCAGAGAAGGTTCACTAGGTTGATTGCAGGTATGGAAGGGTTGTCTTATGAGGAAAGATTGAACAGGTTGGGTCTATACTCATTGGAGTTTGGAAGAATGAGAGGAGACCTTATTGAAACATACAAGATTCTGAGGGGACTCGATAGGGTAGATGCTGAGAGGATGTTACCCCTCATGGGGGAATCTAAAACTAGGGGGCATAGTCTCAGAATAAGGGGTCGCCCATTTAAGACGGAAATGAGGAGGAATTTCTTCTCCCAGAGGGTCATGAATCTTTGGAATTCCTAACCCCAAAAAGCTGTGGAGGCTGAGTCATTGAATACATTCAAGGCTGAGTTGGACAAATTTTTGATCAGCAAGGGAGTCAAAGGATATGGGGAAAGGGCGGGAAAGTGGAGTTGAGGTAAAAATCAGATCAGCCATGATCTCACTGAATGGCGGAGCAAGCTCGAGGGTCCGAATGGCCGACTCCTGCTCCTATCTCATATGGTCTTATTATTAATCTCACTTACCCTGTATCTCTCTTCCCCCCCCCCCAATTTATCTATTAATCTCACTCACCCTGTACCTCTCTCTCCCCATGTATCCACCTATCTATTAATCTCTTTATCTATCTAGCTCTCCCCTATCCTTGTGTCACTCTCCACCCTCTTTATCTATCTATCCCCTATATCTCTCTTCCCCCTATCCATGTTTCTCTCTCCTATGTCCTTGTATATGTATTTATCCCTGTATCTATCTCCCCTATTCCTGCATATATATTTATCCCTGTATCTCTCTGTGTGTATCATCTCTCTCTCTCTCCTATCCCTATAAACGTATTTATCTCTGTATATATATCTCTATATTATCTCCCCCTGTATAAATGTGCGTATTATCTCCCCCTGTATATGTATCACTCTCTGTGTATATTATCTCCCGCTGTATATGTATCTCTGTGTGTGCGTGTATATTATCTCCCCCTGTATATGTATCTCTGTACATGTGTGTGTATATTATCTCCCCCCTGTAAATGTATCTGTGTGTGTATATTATCTCCCCCTGTATATGTGATAATGAGGGACTTCAATTATCCTAATGTAGACTGGCATAGTAATAGTGTAAAGGGCAAAGAGGGGGAGGAATTTCTGAAGTGTGTTCAGGAGAACTTTCTTCATCGGTTCCAGCTCAACGAGGGAGGAGGCATTGCTGGATCTGGTTCTGGGGAATGAGGTGGGCCGAGTGGAGCAAGTGTCAGTGGGGGAACATTTAGGGAACAGTGATCATAGTATCAGAAGGTTTAGATTAGCTATGGAAAAGGACAAGGGGCAATCTAGAGTATAAATAGCTTATTGGAGGAGGGCCAAATTCAGCAGGTTGAGAACGGATCTGGCCCGGGTAAATTGGAATCAAAGATTGGCAGGCAAATCTGTAATCGAACAATGGGCGGCCTTGAAAGAGGAGGTGGGTCGGGTGCAGTCTAGGTACATTCCCACCAGGGGGAAAGGAAGGGCAGCTAAAGCCAGAGATCCCTGGATGACGAAACAGACGGAGAGAAAGATGAAGCAGATAAAGGGGGCGTATGACAGATGTCAAGTTGATAATACAAGTGAGAACCAGGCTGAATTTGAAAGGTTAAGAGGGGAAGTGAGAAAAGAAATAAGAGGGGCAAAGAGAGAGTATGAGAATAAAATCATAGAAAGGTTACAGCACTGAAGGAGGCCATTCGGCCCGTCGAGTCCGTGCCAGTTTTCTGCAAGAGCAATCCAGCCCACTCCCCCACCTTATTCCCGTGGCCTTGCAAATTTTATCCCTTCAAGTATTTATCCAATTCCCTTTTGAAAGCCATGATTGAATCTGTCTTCACCAACCCCTCGGGCAGTGCATTCCAGATCCTAACCACTCGCTGCGTGAAAAAGTTTTTCCTCATGTCACCTTTGGTTCTTTGCCAATCACCTTAAATCTGTGTCCTCTGGTTCTTGACCCTTCCACCAATGGGAGCAGTTTCTCTCTATCTACTCTGTCCAGACCATTCATGATTTTGAACACCTCTATCAAATCTCCTCGCAACCGTCTCTGCTCTAAGGAGTCATGATGTGGAGATTTCATTTGGAGATTTCATCGCAATTATAAATGCGATTTCATTTCGAGGATTTCATTTTCACATCGTTCACCTGACGAAGGAGGAAGCCTCCGAAAGCTTGTGAATTTAAAATAAAATTGCTGGACTATAACTTGGTGTTGTAAAATTGTTTACAATTGCTCTAAGGAGAACAATCCCAGCTTCTCCAGTCCATGCATGTAACCGAAGTCCCTCATCCCTGGAATCATTCCAGTAAATCTCTTCTGCACCCTCTCTAAGGCCTTCACATCTTTCCTAAAGTGCGGTGTCCAGAACTGGATACAATACTCCAGTTGTGGCCGAATCAGTGCTTTATAAAGGTTCATCATGACTTCCTTGCTTTTGTACTCTATGCCTCTATTTATAAAACCCAGGATCCTGGATGCTTTCTCAACCTGCCCTGCCACCTTCAACGATTTGTGCACATATACCTCCAGATCTCTCCGTTCCTGCACCCCTTTTAGAATTATACCCTTTAGTTTATATTGCCTCTCCTCGTTCTTCCTACCGAAATGTATCACTTCACACTTCTCAGCATTGAATTTCATCTGTCCTCTTGAAGTCTATCACTATCTTCCTCACTGTTCACTACACGTCCAAATTTTGTGTCATCTGCAAATTTTGAAATTGTGCCCTGTACACCCAGTCCAAGTCATTAATATATATCAGAAAAAGCAGTGGTCCTAGTACCGACCCCTGGGGAACACCACTGTACACCAGTCTGAAAAACAACCGTTCACGACTACTCTCTTCTTCCTGTTACTTAGCCAAATCTGTATCCGTGCTGCTACTGCCCCTTTATTCCATGGGCTTCAGCTTTGATGACAAGCCTATTATGTGGCACTTTATCAAATACCTTTTGGAAGTCCATCTACACCACATCAACCGTATTGCCCTCATCTACCCTCTCTGTTACCTCATCAAAAAACTCAATCAAGTTAGTTAAACACGATTTGCCTTTAACAAATCCGTGCTGACTTTCCTTTATTAATCCATATTTGTCCAAGTTACTGTTAATTTTGACCCAGATTATCATTTCTAAAAGTTTCCCCACCACCGAGAGGTTAAACTGACTGGCCTGTAGTTGCTGGGTTTATCCTTACACCCTTTTTTGAACAAGGGTGTAACATTTTCAATTCTCCAGTCCTCTGGCACCACCCCCATATCGATTGGTAGATTATGACCAGTAATTTCCCCCCTTGCTTCCCTCAGCAACCTAGGATGCATCCCATCCGGACCGGGTGACTTATCTACTTTAAGAACAGCCAGCCTTTCTAGTACCTCCTCCTTATCAATTTTTAATCCATCCAGCATCTCAACTAAATCCCCTTTTACTGTGACTTTGGCAGCATCTTCTTCCTTGGTAAAGACAGATGCAAAGTACTCATTTAGTACCTCAGCCATGCCCTCTCCCTCCATGCTTAGATCTCCATTTTGGTCCCTAATTGGTCCCACCCCTCCTCTTACTACCCATTTATTGTTTATATGCCCATAGAAGACTTTTGGATTCCCTTTTATGTTTGCCGCCAGTCTATTCTCATACTCTCTCTTTGCCCCTCTTATTTCCTTTTTCACTTCCCCTCTGAACTTTCTATATTCAGCCTGGTTCTCACTTGTATTGTCAACCTGACATCTGTCATACGCCCCTTTTTCCTGCTTCATCTTACTCTCTACCTCTTTTGTCATCCAGGGAGCTCTGCTTTAGTTGCCCTACCTCTCCCCCTCGTGGGAATGTACCCAGACTGTACCCGAACCATCTCCTCTTTAAAGGCTGCCCATTGTTCAATTACAGTTTTGCCTGCCAATCTTTGATTCCAATTTACCCGGGCCAGATCTGTTCTCAACCCATTGAAATTGGCCCTCCTCCAATTGAGTATTTTTACTTTAGAGTGGTCCATGCCCTTTTCCATTGCTAATCTAAACCTTTTAATACTATGATCGCTGTTCCCTAAATGTTCCCCCACTGACAGCTGAGAGGAGCCGAGCCGAGCGGAGGGAGCGTCCGATAAAAGGCGGGATTTCAGAGCGCTGAGAGGAGCCGAGCCGAGCGGAGGGAGCGTCCGATAAAAGGCGGGATTTCAGAGCGCTGAGAGGAGCCGAGCCGAGCGGAGGGAGCGTCCGATAAAAGGCGGGATTTCAGAGCGCTGAGAGGAGCCGAGCCGAGCGGAGGGAGCGTCCGATAAAAGGCGGGATTTCAGAGCGCTGAGAACAGCTGAGAGGAGCCGAGCGGAGGGAGCGTCCCATAAAAGACGGGATTTCAGAGCGCTGAGAACAGCTGAGAGGAGCCGAGCCGAGCGGAGGGAGCGTCCGATAAAAGGCGGGATTTCAGAGCGCTGAGAGGAGCCGAGCCGAGCGGAGGGAGCGTCCGATAAAAGGCGGGATTTCAGAGCGCTGAGAACAGCTGAGAGGAGCCGAGCCGAGCGGAGGGAGCGTCCGATAAAAGGCGGGATTTCAGAGCGCTGAGAACAGCTGAGAGGAGCCGAGCGGAGGGAGCGTCCGATAAAAGGCGGGATTTCAGAGCGCTGAGAACAGCTGAGAGGAGCCGAGCCGAGCGGAGGGAGCGTCCGATAAAAGGCGGGATTTCAGAGCGCTGAGAACAGCTGAGAGGAGCCGAGCCGAGCGGAGGGAGCGTCTGATAAAAGGCGGGATTTCAGAGCGCTGAGAACAGCTGAGAGGAGCCGAGCGGAGCTGCGACCGAGTTCGAAGTGACGTCAGGAATCAGATCGGGACGCAACACAGGGGAGGCACCTGATTGGTGAGTAGGTTCAGGTGAGTATTTCTCCTTATCTACAGTAACTGAAGTAAAAGGAAAGGGAAGGTCTGCAGGTCTTATAGGAAGTAGCGTTTATTTTTTAGTGAATCAAGGTCCCTAGTGTAGTTAACATTCTCTAAATTGAGAACAATTTAAAGGAGTAAACTCCTTAAAGGGAGTGGTAAGTAGTTTTTCTTTCCTTTTTTTTTCTCTTGACATTGTAGTTGTTCTTAAGCTAATTTAAGGGTTAAGTCATGGCAGGAGATCCCAGCGCCGTGTCATGTTCCTCTTGTGGGATGTGGGAATTCAGGGCTCCTTCCTGTATCCCTGATTCCTTCACCTGCGGGAAGTGTGTCCAGCTGCAGCTATTGTTTGACCGCTTGACGGCTCTGGAGCTGCGGATGGACTCACTTTGGAGCATCCGCGATGCTGAGAAAGTCGTGGATAGCACGTTCAGTGAGTTGGTCACACCGCAGATAAAAATTACTGAGGGAGATAGTGAATGGGTGACCAACAGACAGAGGAAGAGTAGGAAGGCAGTGCAGGGGTCCCCTGCGGTCATCTCCCTCCAAAACAGGTATACCGTTTTGGATACTGTTGGCGGAGATGGCTCACCAGGGGAAGGTGGCAGTGGCCAGGTTCATGGCACCGTGGCTGGCTCTGCTGCACAAGAGGGCAGGAAAAAGAGTGGCAGAGCTATAGTGATAGGGGACTCGATTGTAAGGGGAATAGACAGGCGTTTCTGCGGACGCAACCGAGACTCCAGGATGGTATGTTGCCTCCCTGGTGCAAGGGTCAAGGATGTCTCGGAGCGGCTGCAGGACATTCTGGAGGGGGAGGGTGAACAGCCAGTTGTCGTGGTGCATATAGGCACCAACGATATAGGTAAAAAACAGGATGAGGTCCTACAAGCTGAATTTAGGGAGTTAGGAGTTAAACTAAAGAGTAGGACCTCAAAGGTAGTAATCTCAGGATTGCTACCAGTGCCACGGGCTAGTCAGAGTAGGAATGACAGGATAGCTAAGATGAATACGTGGCTTGAGAGATGGTGCAAGAGGGAGGGATTCAAATTCCTGGGCCATTGGAACCGGTTCTGGGGGAGGTGGGACCAGTACAAATTGGACGGTCTGCATCTGGGCAGGACTGGAACCAATGTCCTAGGGGGAGTGTTTGCTAGTGCTGTTGGGGAGGGTTTAAACTAATGTGGCAGGGGGATGGGAACCGATGCAGGAAGTCAGTGGGAAATAAAGTGGTGACAGAAACAAAAGGCAGTAAGGGAGAGTGTACAGAACATGACCGGACAGATGGTCTGAGAAAGCAGGGCAAAGACCAAGGGAAGACTAGATTAAACTGCATTTATTTCAATGCAAGAAGTCTGATGGGCAAGGCAGATGAACTCAGGGCATGGATGGGTACATGGGACTGGGATGTTATAGCTATTACTGAAACATGGCTAAGGGAGGGGCAGGACTGGCAGCTCAATGTTCCAGGGTACAGATGCTATAGGAAAGATAGAGCAGGAGGTAAGAGAGGAGGGGGAGTTGCGTTCTTGATTAGGGAGAACATCACGGCAGTAGTGAGAGGGGATATATCCGAGGGTTCGCCCACTGAGTCCATATGGGTAGAACTGAAAAATAAGAAGGGAGAGATCACTTTGATAGGATTGTACTACAGACCCCCAAATAGTCAACGGGAAATTGAGGAGCAAATATGTAAGGAGATTACAGACAGCTGCAAGAAAAATAGGGTGGTAATAGTAGGGGACTTTAACTTTCCCAACATTGACTGGGACAGCCATAGCATTAGGGGCTTGGATGGAGAGAAATTTGTTGAGTGTATTCAGGAGGAATTTCTCATTCAGTATGTGGATGGCCCGACTAGAGAGGGGGCAAAACTTGACCTCCTCTTGGGAAATAAGGAAGGGCAGGTGACAGAAGTGTTAGTGAGGGATCACTTTGGGACCAGTGATCATAATTCCATTAGTTTTAAGATAGCTATGGAGAAGGATAGGTCTGGCCCAAAAGTTAAAATTCTAAATTGGGGAAAGGCCAATTTTGATGGTATTAGACAGGAACTTTCAGAAGTTGATTGGGAGAGTCTGTTGGCAGGCAAAGGGACGTCTGGTAAGTGGGAGGCTTTCAAAAGTGTGTTAACCAGGGTTCAGGGTAAGCACATTCCTTATAAAGTGAAGGGCAAGGCTGGTAGAAGTAGGGAACCTTGGATGACTCGGGAGATTGAGGCACTAGTCAAAAATAAGAAGGAGGCATATGACATGCATAGGCAGCTGGGATCAAGTGGATCCCTTGAAGAGTATAGAGATTGCCGGAGTAGAGTTAAGAGAGAAATCAGGAGGGCAAAAAGGGGATATGAGATTGCTTTGGCAGATCAGGCAAAGGTGAATCCAAAGAGCTTCTACAAATACATAAAGGGCAAAAGGGTAACTAGGGAGAGAGTAGGGCCTCTTAAGGATCAACAAGGTCATCTATGTGCGGAACCACAAGAGATGGGTGAGATCCTGAATGAATATTTCACATCGGTATTTACGGTTGAGAAAGGCATGGATGTTAGGGAACTTGGGGAAATAAATAGTGATGTCTTGAGGAGTGTACATATTACAGAGAGGGAGGTGCTGGAAGTCTTAACGCGCATCAAGGTAGATAAATCTCCGGGACCTGATGAAATGTATCCCAGGACGTTATGGGAGGTTAGGGAGGAAATTGCGGGTCCCCTAGCAGAGATATTTGAATCATCCACCGCTACAGGTGAGGTGCCTGAAGATTGGAGGGTAGCAAATGTTGTGCCTTTGTTTAAGAAGGGCGGCAGGGAAAAGCCTGGGAACTACAGACCAGTGAGCCTGACATCTGTAGTGGGTAAGTTGTTAGAGGGTATTCTGAGGGACAGGATCTACAGGCATTTGGAGAGGCAGGGACTAATTAGGAACAGTCAGCATGGTTTTGTGAGAGGAAAATCATGTCTCACGAATTTGATTGAGTTTTTTGAAGGGGTAACCAAGAAGATAGATGAGGGCTGTGCAGTAGACGTGGTCTACATGGACTTCAGCAAAGCATTTGACAAGGTACCGCATGGTAGGTTGTTACATAAAGTTAAATCTCATGGGATCCAAGGTGAGGTAGCCAATTGGATACAAAATTGGCTTGACGACAGAAGACAGAGGGTGGTTGTCGAGGGTTGTTTTTCAAACTGGATGCCTGTGTCCAGCGGTGTGCCTCAGGGATCGGTGCTGGGTCCGCTGTTATTTGTTATTTATATTAATGATTTGGATGAGAATTTAGGAGGCATGGTTAGTAAGTTTGCAGATGACACCAAGATTGGTGGCATTGTGGACAGTGAAGAAGGTTATCTAGGATTGCAACGGGATCTTGATAAATTGGGCCAGTGGGCCGATGAATGGCAGATGGAGTTTAATTTAGATAAATGTGAGGTGATGCATTTTGGTAGATCGAATCGGGCCAGGACCTACTCCGTTAATGGTAGGGCGTTGGGGAGAGTTATAGAACAAAGAGATCTAGGAGTACAGATTCATAGCTCCTTGAAAGTGGAGTCACAGGTGGATAGGGTGGTGAAGAAGGCATTCAGCATGCTTGGTTTCATTGGTCAGAACATTGAATGCAGGAGTTGGGATGTCTTGTTGAAGTTGTACAGGGCATTGGTGAGGCCACACTTGGAGTACTGTGTACAGTTCTGGTCACCCTATTATAGAAAGGATATTATTAAACTAGAAAGAGTGCAGAAAAGATTTACTAGGATGCTACCGGGACTTGATGGTTTGACTTACAGGGAGAGGTTAGACAGACTGGGACTTTATTCCCTGGAGAGTAGGAGGTTAAGGGGTGATCTTATAGAAGTCTATAAAATAATGAGGGGCATAGATAAGGTCGATAGTCAAAATCTTTTCCCAAAGGTAGGGGAGTCTATAACGAGGGGGCACAGATTTAAGGTGAGAGGGGAGAGATACAAAAGGATCCAGAGGGGCAATTTTTTCACTCAAAGGGTGGGGAGTGTCTGGAACGAGCTGCCAGAGGCAGTAGTAGAGGCGGGTACAATTTTGTCTTTTAAAAAGCATTTGGACAGTTACATGGGGAAGATGGGTATCGAGGGATATGGGCCAAGTGCAGGCAATTGGGACTAGCTTAGTGGTATAAACTGGGCGACATGGACATGTTGGGCCGAAGGGCCTGTTTCCATGTTGTAACTTCTATGATTCTATGATTCTATGACACTTGCTCCACTTGGCCCACCTCATTTCCCAGAATCAGATCCAGCAATGGGCTGGGAACATACTGGTCAAGAAAGTTCTCCTGAATACACTTCAAAGAATAGACTGGCAACCAACATAAAAGGGAATCCTTCTATAGGCATATGAATAGTAAACAGGTAGTAAGAGGAGGGGTGGGACCAATTAGGGACCAAAAAGGAGACCTACCTATGGAGGCAGAGGGCATGGCCGAGGTACTAAATGAGTACTTTGCATCTGTCTTTACCAAGGAAGAAGATGCTGCCAAAGTCACAGTAAAAGTGGAGGTTGTTGAGATGCTGGATGGATTAAAAATTGATAAAGAGGAGGTACCAGAAAGGCTGGCTGTACTTAAAGTAGATAAGTCACCAGGTCCAGATGGGATGCATCCTAGGTTGCTGAAGGAAGCAAGGGTAGAAATTGTGGACGTACTGGCCATAATCTTCCAAACATCCTTAGATACGCGAGTGGTGCCAGAGGACTGGAGAATTGCAAATGTTACACCCTTGTTCAAAAAAGGGTGTAAGGATAAACCCAGCAACTACAGGCCAGTCAGTTTAATCCAGTGGTGGGGAAACTTTTAGAAACGATAATCCGGGACAGAATTAACAGTCACTTGGACAAGTCTGGATTAATAAAGGAAAGCCAGCACAGATTTGTTAAAGGCAAATTGTGTTTAACTAACTTGATGGAGTTTTTTGATGAGGTAACAGGGTTTATGAGGGCAATGTGGTTGATGTGGTGCTTATGGACTTCCAAAAGGCATTTGATAAAATGCCACATAATAGCATTTGGACAGTTACATGGGTAAGATGGGTATAGAGGGATATGGGCCAAGTGCAGGCAATTGGGACTAGCTTAGTGGTATAAACTGGGCGACATGGACATGTTGGGCCGAAGGGCCTGTTTCCATGTTGTAACTTCTATGATTCTATGATATGATAATTGGCTTGTCAGCAAAGTTGAAGCCCATGGAATAAAAGGGCAGTGGCAGCATGGATACAAAATTGGCTAAGTGACAGGAAACAGAGAGTAGTGGTGAATGGTTGTTTATCGGACTGGAGGGAGCTGTACACCTCTCTCTAGTTCCCAGGGGTCGGTACTAGGACCACTGCTTTTCTTGATATATATATTAATGACTTGGACTTGGGTGTACAGAGCACAATTTCAAAATTTCCAGATGACACAAAACTTGGAAGTGTAGTGAACAGTGAGGAGGATAGCGATAGACGTCAAGTGGATATAGACAGGTTGATGGAATGGGCGGACACACATGGCAGATGAAATTTAACACAGAGACGTGCGAAGTGATACATTGGATAATTGAAGGGAAAAAATTTGCAGGGCCACGGAGAAAGGGGGGGGGGGGGGGTTGGGGGCTGTAGTGGGACTAGCCAGATTGCTCTTGCAGGGAGCCGGCACGGGCTCGACGGGCTGAATGGCCATCCTTCTGTGCTGTGACCATTCCATGATTTTAAGTATCTGTGTGTGTATTATCTCCCCCTGTATATGTATCTGTGTGTATGTATATTATCTCCCCTGAATATGTATTATCTCCCGTATATGTGTCTGTGTGTATATTATCTCCCCATGTGTATATATATGTATGTGTGCATATATTATCTGCCCTGTATGTGTATGTATGTCTGTACGTCTCTCTCTCTCTCTGTGTGTGTGTGTGTGTACGGCCCTCTCTCTCTGTGTGTGTGTGTGTGTGTGTACGTCCCTCTCTCTCTCTCTCTCTCTGTGTAGGTCCCTCTCCTTCTCTCTCTGTGCAGATCCCTCTCCCTCTCTCTCTGTGTAGGTCCCTCTCTCTCTCTCTCTCTCTCTCCCTGTGTACGTCTCTCTCTCTCTGAGTACGTCTCTCTCTCTCTCCATGTGTACGTCTCTCTCTCTCTGAGTACGTCTCTCTCTCTCTCCATGTGTACGTCTCTCTCTCTCTGAGCATATCTCTCTCTCTCTCTGAGCACATCTCTCTCTCTCTCTCTGAGCACATCGCCCTCCCTCTCTGAGCACATCCCCCTCCCTCTCTGAGCACATCTCCCTCTCTCTCTGAGGACATCTCTCTCTCTCTCTGAGCACATCTCTCTCTCTCTGAGTACATCTCTCTCTCTCTCTGAGTACATCTCTCTCTCTGAGTACATCTCTCTCTCTGAGCACATCTCTCCCTCTCTCTGAGTAGATCTCTCTCTCTGAGTACATCTCTCTCTCTCTGAGTACATCTCTCTCTCTCTGAGTACATCTCTCTCTCTCTATATATATTTATATATATATATATATATATGTGTGTGTATCTCTCTCTCTCCATATATTTTTTTTATTCGTTCACGGGATGTGGGCGTCGCTGGCGAGGCCAGCATTTATTGCCCATCCCTAATTGCCCTTGAGAAGGTGGTGGTGAGCCGCCTTCTTGAACCGCTGCAGTTCGTGTGGTGACGGTTCTCCCACAGTGCTATTAGGAAGGGAGTTCCAGGATTTTGACCCAGCGACAATGAAGGAACGGCGATATATTTCCAAGTCGGGATGGTGTGTGACTTGGAGGGGAACGTGCAGGTGGTGTTGTTCCCATGTGCCTGCTGCTCTTGTCCTTCTAGGTGGTAGAGGTCGCGGGTTTGGGAGGTGCTATCGAAGAAGCCTTGGCGAGTTGCTGCAGTGCATCCTGTGGATAGTGCACACTGCAGCCACAGTGCGCCGGTGGTGAAGGGAGTGAATGTTTAGTGTGGTGGATGGGGTGCCAATCAAGCGGGCTGCTTTATCTTGGATGGTGTCGAGCTTCTTGAGTGTTGTTGGAGCTGCACTCATCCAGGCAAGTGGAGAGTATTCCATCACACTCCTGACTTGTGCCTTGTAGATGGTGGAAAGGCTTTGGGGAGTCAGGAGGTGAGTCACTCGCCGCAGAATACCCAGCCTCTGACCTGCTCTCGTAGCCACAGTATTTATATGGCTGGTCCAGTTAAGTTTCTGGTCAATGGTGACCCCCAGGATGTTGAGGGTGGGGGATTCGGTGATGGTAATGCCGTTGAATGTCAGGGGGAGGTGGTTAGACTCTCTCTTGTTGGAGATGGTCATTGCCTGGCACTTATCTGGTGCGAATGTTACTTTCCACTTATGAGCCCAAGCCTGGATGTTGTCCAGGTCTTGCTGCATGCGGGCTCGGACTGCTTCATTATTTGAGGGGTTGTGAATGGAACTGAACACTGTGCAGTCATCAGCGAACATCCCCATTTCTGACCTTATGATGGAGGGAAGGTCATTGATGAAGCAGCTGAAGATGGTTGGGCCTAGGACACTGCCCTGAGGAACTCCTGCAGCAATGTCCTGGGGCTGAGATGATTGGCCTCCAACAACCACTACCATCTTCCTTTGTGCTAGGTATGACTCCAGCCACTGGAGAGTTTTCCCCCTGATTCCCATGGACTTCAATTTTACTAGGGCTCCTTGGTGCCACACTCGGTCAAATGCTGCCTTGATGTCAAGGGCAGTCACTCTCACCTCACCTCTGGAATTCAGCTCTTTTGTCCATGTTTGGACCAACGCTGTAATGAGGTCTGGAGCCGAGTGGTCCTGGCGGAACCCAAACTGAGCATCGGTGAGCAGGTTATTGGTGAGTAAGTGCCGCTTGATAGCACTGTCGATGACCCCTTCCATCACTTTGCTGATGATTGAGAGTAGACTGATGGGGCGGTAATTGGCCGGATTGGATTTGTCCTGCTTTTTGTGGACAGGACATACCTGGGCAATTTTCCACATTGTCGGGTAGATACCAGTGTTGTAGCTGTACTGGAACAGCTTGGCTGGAGGCGCAGCTAGTTCTGGAGCACAAGTCTTCAGCACTACAGCTGGGATGTTGTCGGGGCCCATAGCCTTTGGTGTATCCAGTGCACTCAGCCGTTTCTTGATATCATGTGGAGTGAATCGAATTGGCCGAAGACTGGCTTCTGTGATGGTGGGGACATTGGGAGGAGGCTGAGATGGATCATCCACTCGGCACTTCTGGCTGAAGATGGTTGCAAACGCTTCAGCCTTGTCTTTTGCACTCATGTGCTGGACTCCGCCATCATTGAGGATGGGGATGTTTGCAGAGCCTCCTCCTCCCGTTAGTTGTTTAATTGTCCACCACCATTCACGACTGGATGTGGCAGGACTGCAGAGCTTTGATCTGATCCGTTGGTTGTGGAATCGCTTAGCTCTGTCTATAGCATGTTGCTTCCGCTGTTTAGCATGCATGTAGTCCTGAGTTGTAGCTTCACCAGGTTGGCATCTCATTTTTAGGTACGCCTGGTGCTGCTCCTGGCATGCTCTTCTACACTCCTCATTGAACCAGGGTTGATCCCCTGGCTTGTTGGTAATGGTAGAGTGAGGAATATGCCGGGCCATGAGGTTACAGATTGTGGTGGAATACAATTCTGCTGCTGCTGATGGCCCACAGCGCCTCATGGTTGCCCAGTTTTGAGCTGCTAGATCTGTTCTGAATCTATCCCATTTAGCACGGTGGTAGTGCCACACAACACGTTGGATGGTGTCCTCAGTGCGAAGACGGGACTTCGTCTCCACGAGGACTGTGCGGTGGTCACTCCTACCAATACTGTCGTGGACAGATGCATCTGCAAAAGGTAGATTGGTGAGGACGAGGTCAAGTGGGTTTTTCCCTCGTGTTGGTTCGCTCACCACCTGCCGCAGGCCCAGTCTGGTAGCTGTGTCCTTCAGGACTCGGCCAGCTCGGTCAGTAGTGGTGCTACCGAGCCACTCTTGGTGATGGACATTGAAGTCCCCCACCCAGAGTACATTTTGTGCCCTTGCTACCCTCAGTGCTTCCTCCAAGTGGTGCTCAACATGGAGGAGGACTGATTCATCAGCTGAGGGAGGACGGTAGGTGGTAATCAGCAGGAGGTTTCCTTGCCCATGTTTGACCTGATGCCATGAGATTTCATGGGGTCCAGAGTCAATGTTGAGGACTCCCAGGGCCACTCCCTCCTGACTGTAGATCACTGTACCACTGCCGGTGGGACAGGACACACCCAGGGATGGTGATGGAAGAGTCTGGGACATTGGCTGAAAGGTATGATTCTGTGAGTATGGCTACGTCAGGTTGTTGCTTGACGAGTCTGTGGGACAGCTCTCCCAATTTTGGCACAAGTCCCCAGATGTTAGTAAGGAGGACCTTGCAGGGTCGACTTGGCTTGGTATTTTGCCGTTGTCGTGTCCGGTGCCCAGTGGTCCGATGCCGGGTGGTCCGTCGGGTTTTATTCTTATTATGACTTTTCGTAGCGAGATTGTACAACTGAGTGGCTTACTAGGCCATTTCAGAGGGCAATTAAGAATCAACCACATTGCTGTGGGTCTGGAGTCACATATAGGCCAGACCGGGTAAGGATGGCAGGTTTCCTACCCTGAAGGACATTAGTGAACCAGATGGGTTTTTACGACAATCCGGTAGTTTCATGGCCATCATAACTGATACTAGTATTTTAATTCCAGATTTT